>NC_134694.1:21937972-22227972 GCF_050947455.1 Rhinoderma darwinii | reverse complement strand
CCTTTATATCCCATCTTATAAAGAAGAAGAGGGGTTCTATACCCTATGCAAAAGAAAAAGCTGAGAAAGACAATACATCTCACTCAGTGATGTGCTAGGCACTGACTCTAGAATGTCCCTCCAAACCTCGTCAGCAATCTGACATAAATCTCTCTCCCACCTTTCCTTTATAGTAAAAGGCCGAGCTTTAAGAGTGTATTGTAGTAAAGACCCATACAACAAGGAGATTATACACTTAGTGTTTCCAGGTTGCACCAGAACCATGATAAAAGAAGTATGAGAGGACTGGACTATCGGGATAAGTCTTTTCTGTACATCATAAGCATGCCGAAGCTGCAAATACTGATAAAAACTCGATCTCGGCAGATCAAATTGCTCCTGAAGGTCTTCAAATGTACAAAACACACCATCCGAAAAAAGACTCTGAAGGTGTAATGATAGGGGTAGGGAAACTGACAAGTGAGCCCTAATCTACCCGCCACTCTGTCCCTGCCTACTTGCAACGACCCGCCCTAGGCGACGGGGCGGCGGTCCCTACGCTCAGTAAGTGCACAAGACAAACATACAAGGGAATATAAAGCAAAGGGAAAGGGGCAGTTGCCCATGGCAACACCGTGAGCAACAGAGTGGTGAACGAGCCAAGTCAAACCAGGAGAGCACGAGGTACAAAACGCAGAGCAGAAGAGTCGTCAGAAAGCCAGGGTCAGAATGGAGCAGGATCAAATTATTAGGAGCTGTAGCTGGGCCAGGAAACCACACGGAAAGAATCACAAGCAAGGAGGAACAGGAAAGGCAGGTATAAATAGACAGAGGGCGGGAGCTAGCTGAGTCTGGCCAGGCTGCGATAGGCTCTCCCACTCCTAAGCCTGCCAGCCTGAGTGGTGGAAGCTGGAGTCAGTCTCAGAGAGATAGACTCAGGTGAAGACTGATTACCTCTGGAAGTTAACCCCGAAGCTGTGCCTGGCAGATCCTTTACAGAAGGGTTCTAATACCTTTACACTGCCACTCCTCAAACCCCAGTAATTTATCAAATTCTTTATAAAGAGTATTTCCCCAAATAGGGGAATATGGAGTGTATCCCACTATTCCCACCAAAGCCTTCGCTCTATCCCAGACCTTATAGATCATAGCTAATGTAGGAAAGTCCGACCTCCTTTCTCCTAGTCTCCCAGATTCCAGAACCAATAATAACTGTTTCTCACCAGTCACCACACTAATTATCTTCCCCACTGCAGTAGATGGTACTTCCGCTCCCCACCCTCTGATATGTTGCAACTGAGCAGCAATATAATACAAGCAAGGGTTTGGTACTGCCAACCCCCCATCCTCCTTTGGGCTCTGCAGAGTTTCCATACGAAACGCCTTTTTTCCATATCAGATCCCGAAATATAGCAATAATTTTATGAAAGATCCTTTGGGGAAGCCATACCGGGTCGTTATGCAATAAATATAGTATCTGAGGCATAAATATCATTTTAGAAAGATTGGCTCTACCCACCACACTAATCGGAAGTTTGCACCATGCTGTCATCTTACTCTGGAGCTTACCTAATAACTGGTCAATATTGAGAGACTGAAAATCCAGAGCTCTGTCACTCACATGTATTTCGAGATAACCTAGAAACCCTTTGCAATTGCCCTGAGGCGTCTTCCACCCCAAGGGATTGGGGTCCCAAAAACAAAAGAGAGGTTTTCGTCCCAATTAATCGTTAATCCCGATAAAGAGCCAAACCTATCAATTATTCGCATAACATGCCTTAATGACACTGGCCAATTACTCAAGAACAGGAACATGTCATCTGAATAAAGAGCAACTTTTTCATGTATCCCATCATAACAAAACCCCTGCACCTCATCAGCTCTATGAATGGCAGCCGCCAATGGCTCAATGGCCAACAAAAATAAAAGGGGCAATAGGGGACACCCCTGTCTTGTTCCTCGATACAGTGAGAATGAAGGCGAGAGTAACCCATTCGCTCGAACCCGGGCCTTTGGCGCAGCGTACAGTAATTTCACCCAGGCTATAAATCCAGCCCCCCCCCCCCCCCCTGAAACCAATACACTTCAAAGTATACCATAAGTAATGCCATTCCACGCTATCAAAGGCTTTGGCTGTGTCCAGAGAAGCCACTGCCCTGGCCTTCCCTGCCCGCCGAGGCATCTGAAGATTCACGTATAATCTGCGCAAATTAACAGCCGTTGACATATTGGGCATAAATCCTGCCTGATCCTGATGTACCACCTGTGTGACCACCTTAGAGAGTCTATTAGCCAGAATCTTAGCCAGAATTTTCACATCAACTGTCAAGAGCGATATGGGCCTGAAGGACTCAGGCATTCTAACATCCTTATCAGGCTTGGGTATTACAACGATAACGGCATCGTTCATCGAGTCCGGCAACTGCCCCCTATCCAGAGCTGATTGATACACCTTAAGTAATTGTGCCATCTGGGGTTGAATATACAGTTTAAACACCTAGGCCGGTAGGCCATCCGTTCTAGGGGACTTTGCATTAGCCATTGAGGCCAATGCCTCCTCTACCTCCTCCAGAGTCAATGGAGAATCTAGTTGCACCGCAGCCTCGGGAGACAAGGATGGGCGAGAGAGAACCCCAAAAAAAACCTCCAGCTCCCCTCGATAGGGATCAGTCCTAGACTTATATAAAGAGGAGTAAAAACCTTTTAACACTTCCAGAATCTGTTGGGGATCATCTACCAAGTTCCCTGCTCCTGAGTAGAGTTCCCTAATATTTGAATTATCCTGTTGAGCCCTAGAGATCACTGGCAATAAATGACCCGCTTTCTCTCCTTACTCAAAATACTTCTGTTTCTGAAAAAAAACGTTTATGCCCTGCTTTGGTAAGTAGATATTGATTAAGAAGATCCTGTGTCCTACAAAGCCTCTCCCCGTTAACACCCCCCCCCCCTCGTTAGCAACCAAATCATCCTCTGCCTTCTGCACCTCCAGTCTCAAAGCCACCTCCTTAGCCCTAGAAATAGCCTTTACTTTGTTAACTTCCCCTCTCAGAAATGCCTTCATGGCATCCCACACTACTAAAGGCGAGGCCGATTCATCATTAGAGGTAAAAAATTCACGGAGCTGATCCGACATCTATACTCTAGGTGAGATTAGTTGGAGCCAGAACGGGTTAAAGCGCCGTAATGCTGGAGCAAATTTCAAAGACACTCTAAGCGGGGAATGGCCAGACAGACCTCATCACTATCTTTATCTAAAATATGCCATGCTCTGTTGGTACAAAAGAAGAGCCAAGAGCTTCTATTCATTAGTCTTAGGGGGAGTTCACATGGCATTTTATGTCAGGTAGAAAAAATCTGTCTCAAAATCCCTTGCTTTTTTTTTCTCCCCATGATTTTTTATAAGCTGGTGAAGCTAATACAAAAATTGTGGACAAAAGCTGTCACAAAAAAAGCTCCAAACAAGCACCGCAGGTTTTTTCTTCCTCCCATTTTTTTCAATGGGATGTCAGAAGCGGAACCGCTCAAAGAAAGCCGCCGGGGGAAAAAACGCCTCCGCCTCCCATTGAAATCAATGGGGGGGCGCGATTCGGGACGTTTCTTTGCGCTGTTTCCATGTCAAAATCAATGCCAGAAAACGCTGTGTGAACTGAACTTTAGAACTCAATAAAAGATGCATTTACATATGTTTATCTGCAGCGAGAGGTGGTTGTAGGAGAACTTTCATAGGATTTACTCCTCACCTCTACAAAACCTGTCACTGAATTATAGTCAGAGGCTTAGACCGCATATTCATCCACCACCTGCCGTCATAAATTGTACCTCAAACTGCTGCCCAGTTCTCTACATGTAAGGCCAGGATCACACACACAGTTTTTTTTCTTCTTTATAACATATTTTTATTGATTTTCGAAATAATTTTTTCAAATAACATAAAACACGTCATACAATTACAGGAATACATTCATATGTGTCAGAAGTTACAGAAGTCACATCCTTACAATGACATTGAGATCAGAATTGTAATATCAGTATGAAACAGATATTGATAACCATCGCAGAATTTCCCATGACACTATGTAAACAGCCTGTGAATGAGTATCCCTGAGAAACAATGTACCATAACTTTCTAATTATAAACTGGAGCCCCATGAAGCTACATTCCTGACCGAGTCGGCCAACATATGACGTCAAAACTATAGATATTATGTTCGAGATACTTTTAACGCGCCCAAAGTACCCTTAAGGTCTTCTATCAAGTACCAAGGCGATCCAGTAAATGGATCGATTACTTTGCGTATTTCCTCGCCAGAGAAATGCTTTGTTATGAACAGTTTCCATTTCCGAAAGAATTTTTTCCCTTGCGCATCCTTATGTTTTAAGATGCCGATTCTATCCAAGTAGAACAAATTTCTCATCCCCTGAATAACCACACTCTGTGGTGGGATATCCGCTACCAACCAATTTTGAAGTATACAACATTTTGCCACCATCAGTGCGGGATGCGCTAGGGGGGCAGATGGGTCACCTCCGCATCCTCCAACTCTCCATCATGTTGGACATGAAAAAATACTTCCATTGGCCCCAGAATCCCCTTAAATTTGCTCACCTGCTGCAGTAGAGACGCTAGCTCTCTCCAAAATGGCCGTATGTTTGAGCATGCCCAGAAGCCATGATACATGTCTGTGCGTGGTGAACTGCACCTCGGGCAAGAAGTCTTCCTATCGGGTTTGGTTGTAGAAGCATATATTGCATGATGGAGGATTTTTAGATGAGTTTCCCTCCATTTCTCATTCGTAACATGTGCTCTGAAATCCCCCAACCCCATTTCAACATGTTTTGAATTCCCGGCAAGCTAAACAGTTTTTCCCATCTCACAAATGCCTGATCAGGTGATATCTTCAATAGCAACGGTTTCAAAGTGTTATACAGTTGTGATATGGACCTTCCGTGCGTGCCCAAGAACCACGAGTCGAACAAGTTAGAGGAAACTTCACATGTGATATCAGCCAGTTTAGTTTTACAAGAGGATAATATTTGATAATACTGTAAATGTTGGGAATGTTCGAAGTTGTATTTTGTCTGAATTTCTCGTAAGGTCAACCACCTCCCCTCCTGATCATGGAACAAATCTGCCAATGTCACTATCCCTCTCTCTCTCCATTTCAACAGTAACTGACTGTATCTTCCCGTTGCAAAATCTGGGTGCTTCCATAAGGGCATGTGTTTTGAGATACGGTATGGAAGACCATAGTGTTTGCGTAATACTTTCCAAGTAATTATGGTGTCTCGTAATAAGGCTGGGTTCACACGACCTATTTTCAGACGTAAACGAGGCGTATTATGCCTCGTTTTACATCTGAAAATAGGGCTACAATACGTCGGCAAACATCTGCCCATTCATTTGAATGGGTTTGCCGACGTACTGTGCAGACGACCTGTCATTTATGTGTCGTCGTTTGACAGCTGTCAAACGACGACGCGTAAAAATACAGCCTGGGCAAAAATGGACGTAAAAAACGCAGCGAAAACGCCCCGAAAAACGCAGTGTACCATACCTATGCAGTGTAGCCTCAAACTTGTGACTGCGCATCAATTCTTTCTGAGAAGCCCATTCATCAAAATTCTGTTTGGCCTGTACCCAGGCCTGTCTAGTTTCCTCCGTTAATTGAGTTAGGTAAGTTGTGTAAGCTGTCCTCAAGGTGAGACTAGATGAGTTACATTTTTGTGCTATTTTCCGTTTTTTACTCACAGAGTATGCAAGTATCCTACCCCTCAACAAGGCCTTAGCCGTGTCCCAGAAAAGGGAAGGATCGTCCCTATGCCCTTCATTCGCGGAAGCGTATTCCAACCACCACCCCTGCAACAAACGTTTGAATGTGTCATCTGAATGCTAAGTGGGCCGGGAAGCGCCATATAAAATCAGAACCTCTCGGGTAGATCTGAAGGGATAGCAATATTGGGGCATGATCTGAAATCACTAGATCCCCTATGGTAGAAGATCCTAGCCGTTGTTGCAAGGGTGAAGACACGAAAAATAATCTATCCTTGACCACGACTGTTGAGAGTGCGAATAGTGCGTGAATTTCCTTGCATCGGGATTACCCACCCGCCAAGCGTCTAAGCGTCTGCTCTCCAGCAGAGGGCCTAAGGCCCTGTCATGTTTTCTAGGGGTCCCTGTAGGAATGGAACCCAGCTCCTGAGCTTTGCGTGAACTCCTATCCTCTCTATGATCTAAAACAGAGTTGAAATCGCACCCCACCAGTTTATGTGGGACATCATCCATTAACAAGGAGGTTTCTAAACCGTTATAGAAGGAAACATTATCATCATTGGGTCCATATATATTGTAAATGCTTAAAACCCCGCAAGGAGTTTCAAGGACAACATGGAGCAAACGTCCTTCTTTGTCAGAACCTGTGTGCAGTACCTCATGTACTAGATTTCCATTGGTTAAAATGAGTACACCTGCTTTACGACCACAAGCTGAAGACCCGTATACTGTACCCACCCACAATTTTTTCATGCGGTGGAAGTCACTCTCCTCCGAGTCTCCTGTAGGAGAGCGATGTCAGTATGCAATTTTTTTAGGTGACGAAGAACCATCATCCTTTTATTTGGAGAACGAAGCCCCTTAACATTCCAAGAGGTCACCTGCATGTTCTAAGTTTCACTATAAGCCTCAATAATGATCGGTCTTGGATATCTATTTCCGGGCGTATAAGCCCCGCTCTTATGTTAGCCACTCGGTGATATCTGCTCCATTTTGCTCCTAACCGTACAACAGTTTCATGTAAAAACAACAAAAAAACAGTAACATAACCGGTGAAAGCATTTTACCCAACCAGCAATATCCACATCAATTCCTGTGTCACAGGCAGTAAATCGGTATACATGACTTCTCTTTTTTTCTGGGCTAAGACCCTTCCCCCCCCAGCCTTGTTACTGCTATGGCCATATTAACTTCGAGGCCACCCCATCCACCAAAGTTATCTCACATGTGCAGTGTCCAGCATTCAAGTGAAACAGTACAGTGCATGTGCCAATGCTGGCACATACAACTAACAATGAAACCACACTTGTATATGTCAGAAACAATGTGCAGTCGCGTATCATGGCATGATATACTTAGCAGTGTGGTAACGTCGCAATCAGCCTATCCATGCGCGGTTGTTGTGGGTTCTTAGACGACTCTACCCGTTGCTGCTTGGGTGAGGGCACCCGAACAATTTCAGACCAGGAACAGTCTCGTGGAGATGATGCTGATTCCGGCGTGCCATTCTTCCCTGTTCTTGTTCTCCGGGCTGTCGTCTCTGATGCGCTGGGACTCCCATACCCCACCATCTTGTCCACGAAAAGTGTCGCTTCTTCAGGCGTATGGAATATCTTGATGGAGCCATCCGGTTTCGTAATCTTCAAGGTGGCCGGATATTGCAGCTGGAATTTAATTTTGCGCTTGTATAAAGTAGTACATACTCCCCCAAAGGATCTCCGTCTGCGTGTGACATCCGCTGAATAGTCCGCACAAAGAATTATTTTTGCTCCCCGAATATGTAAAGGGGTATTTTGATTCCTGAAGGTGCGTAAGAGTTCCTCTTTGTCGTTATAATCCAGGTAACGCATGATCACTTGGCGCTGTCTGGTTTGCGTCTCCCCTTTGGTCGCAGTTACTGATCCAGGAGGGCCGACCCGATGCGCCCTCTCCACTCTGCATGACCTGGTCAGACCCAACGCTTCTGGAAGCTCCGTTTCACAGATCCCCTGTAGGTGCTGGGGTTTAATGTGTTCAGGCAGACCGACAATCCTGAGATTGTTCCTCCTGGAACTATTCTCCAAGTCCTCCAAACGGTCTCTGAGCTTGGTGTTATCTTGCAGTAAACCTCGGATGCATGTATGGGCCCCTGCAGATTCATCTTCCATGAGGCCAACACGTTATTCCAGCTTGTCAAGCCGTGTGCCATGGGAAGTAACCTCGTTTTGGAGCTTCTGTAATGTCGTCATTACCGTGGCCACCAGAGAGTCTCTAATATCAGGGGCTAGATGAGTAGCAACCTCAATCGCCAATCTCCGGTAGTCTAGTGGCAATTCAGCAGCCTCAAGCAGCTGTAGTCCCTCTGTATGGGGCACTGGACTCTGTGACCTGCTCTGAGACGGCAATGCCTGTTGCGGCGCCGCCATCTCGTATGCCTCCTCCCTGCATCGTGCGTTCAGACGGGCGGAGGATCTCGCAGCTGCCGCTCCTGAGGAGATACCGCTCCATACACGGTATGTGCCCACTCACCGTGCCTGCAGCTAACTGCCAGGATAAGTTTTGCTTGCGGGTGTGTGGCGGCGGAGGGTCAGGGGATCGGGGTCTCAGGAGCTCACCTCACGCCGTCCTCACATTCCAGCGCCGGAGCCGGAAGTCCACACACAGTGGATCCAAAAGGAAGAAAAGGTGTAAAGAAAAGGCTGATAGATGCATCTCCTTTCGTTTGTGTCCACAACTGTGTTTGACTAAAAAAAAAACAAAAAACTACACCAAAACTGTGTGGGTGATCCTGGCCTGATACTGTGATCCACCCCAAACACAGGGTTTCTGGATACAAACGATCTTGTTAAATGATGACACACGAACCTCAGTAGGTCTGTGCCCTCAACGTTCCACTTTACTACCTATGCCCTCTAGTCTGGTGAACCTACAGGCATTAGGTTAGCAAAAAGAGAGGCTAGATGGGAGGGATTTTAATGCATGACTACAGAATCAGACTACTGTTGTCTGTAGTCATGGAGACGCATAGGAGCTTAGAATATGAGGATATTTTTTAATCAGGACTATTTGCATAGTTGCTTCATTTTTTTTATTTTAGATGCATTGGAGCATTAGAATAATGATTGTATGTAAGTGTTGCTGTCTAAACACCATAATATCTGCCAGAGGAAGAGATTCTGAAGACCTCGAAATGCAGTTTTCTGTTAACCCTTCATTTGCATTGGTTGTTTAATAAAAGCTTATTAATATTCCACACAAAGAAGTATATTTTCCATTCATTCAAGTCAGTATATGTGTGTCAGTTACCCGGTAATCTTTTCCTCACTGGTGGCTAAGTTGCTGTTACTTATGTATGCTTATACATAGCAGAATATGTTAATAAGAAGATATGCAGTGTAGAGCATGGGGGAGGAATGTGATGAGAAAGGAGGTGGATTTCCGACTATCCCAAACAGTCAGTAGATAATGAAGTTGATCTGAAATGGCTGCTCATAGCATGCCCTAATGAAGCAGAGCTATACATAGCTGAAGTGCAACCACGCAGCCAACCCATAATCTAAATCGGAAAGCATTATGCATGACACGTGTCAGTCAGCATGACTATTATCTTCTTTGTTTTTCAGAAAGCTGCTCTTGGAAAAACACAAAAGTAGAAGGACTTTGCCCATCCTCAAGGACATTTCATACAACCTCTTCTGCCATTAGGGACAAATTCTATGTTTTCGGGGGAGGAGAGAAAGGTGCAGAACCTGTCGCAGATAACAAACTCCATGTGTTTGATACAAGTAAGATCCCTGGATATATAATATTATTTTTCCTTTTACATTAGAGGATCTCAATATGAACTTGAACTTAAGATGCATGAAGTTCATATCGTTAGGGCACAATTTTTTCTTCTCTTCACAGCCAACCTGAAGTGGACGCAGCCTACAACATCTGGGGATCATCCTAAGCCACGTCATGGGCATATTATTGCAGCTGTAGGGACCAGACTATTCATTCATGGTGGGATGGCAGGCGGCTCATTTTTTGGTGACATATTCTGCATTGACACAGGTAAAATTAATTGCATATTATGCAGTATATAGAATATCTGTCGGGTAGGCAATAACGTTAAACTGCTCTGTATCAAATTTTGTATAAAAAGTAATAATATATGTTGCATATATAAAATGGAATTATTCTTTAGATACTATGAAATGGGAGCAGCTGAAGACAAAGGGACATCCACCTCCTGCTTGTGCCGCTCATTCTGCAATTTGCTGGAAAAAATTCATTTATACCTTCGGTGGGATGACTGAAACTGGAGCTATGAACACGATGTACAGATTTGATACAGGTATGCAATTTTCAATGCCAGATGAAGTAAGCTTTTTTTTTTTTAGGCCGTATCCGCACGACCGTAGATTTCGTCTATGGACACATTCATTTCTATGGCCAATGGACATCTTCCCGTATATATTTACGGGAACGTGTCCATGCCGTAGAAAGGCTCTGCAAAAGATAGGACATGTCCTATTTTTTGCTTTTTTACGGACCGTGCTTCTATACTTTATATGGGAGCACGGCCCGCAAATGCGGGTTGCTGTCCGCGGCTGTAGTCACGGACCATGATTACGGACACGGTCGTATGCATGGGGCCTTATTCTCCGGAATGTTTTTTTTTTTTTTTTAACGGAAGGCCTTGTTCACACGGCGTTCATTTGACGTGTTTTTGCCGCCTTTTTATGCACCGCAAAAAGCATGCTTTAAGCTTCCCATTGACAGCAATGGAAAAACGCATTGCAGTGCATACGACACGTTTTTTTTTACGTGCGTGTGTTTAAAATCGCGTTGTGTAAAAAAAAAAGCATCAGGTCAATTCTTGGCACGTAAAACGCACCGGAAACGCGACGATAAAAAGGTGCCTATTTCCCATAGTCAATGGGAGTCTTACTTACGTGGCTGAAAAACGCATCAAAAATGCGTTAAAACGCCTGTACTTTAAAAAACACTTTGCAAAAAATGCTAGTGTTTTTGACGTGTTTACACATCGGGGGTTTTGTTAGCGCCGTGTGAACAAGGTTAAATACTTCAGCCATATCTGATACACTGTGTTATGTCTAGTTCAGCGCTTGAGGAGAGCCGGTGTATGACAAAGGGATTCTCTCTATGGCGTCGTTTGGATTCCTGTGTCAAGCACTGTCCCCTCAGGCCCTGCAATAGGCATAACACCCTCTTATCAGTATTTTGTAGGGATGGTTTCTTAAAAGGGGTTATCTTTATTAGATCACGCAAATCATAAACTTGTTTCAATTAGAATTAAAAAAAGAAAATGCTCCTGTGTGTAGATATTGCTGTTACATACTTGTTATAGTGCCCACTGGTGTTCTTTTGATGCCTTCTTAGAACATCCACCAAATGTCTCCAGTGCCAAAGGACACTAATGCCCAGTTTCTAAGATCCTCTTCTAAACGGGCGACGGAGTGATTCCTGCTATTGTGCAGTACAGTCAAAAATAATAGACATGAAAGAAGTGGCTTCTTCCCAACGCCGCTGGAGACGTTAGGTGGCTGTTCGGAGATGGAATCACAAGAACACCAGGGAGAACGATAACATATATGTAACAGCAATATCTAGATTTTGGATAATTTTGAAAAAATTATTCCAATTGAAATTTTTTTATGTTTTGCAAGATTTAACAGAGAAATGCAATATTTCATCATGGGACATCTCATTCGGGGCTTATTTACACCTCAAAATAAGAGCCATACAACCCAGAACCATTTATTATGGAATTACATTGTCAAAAATTCCCTAACATATGTCTATTACCCAAATTGCTCCCTTTACAAATAAGAGCCTGGACCGGCTGCACTGAATAAAGGTGTGTTATGTGACATCTGTATGCTGCTGCTGGTGGTGATACGTAAAGGTGTATTCACGCATTTCAATAATATATTTGATACGATTTTCACAAAATTGCATTAAAAACCGTGATATAACTATAAAGGGAATTTCTGTTAACAAAATCCTCTAACAAACTCCTTTACATTAAAATTGCAACACCAAGAAGGGCAAGCCGTAAGGTTATGCAAATCGAGGAAGTAGCAAGTGTCACTGAGGTGTCAAGCACAGAGCTCCAATCTGTGGCATGTGGGAGTCAGAAAAGCCAGATTGAAAGCAAAGTTTAATAGCCACATGAAACCTCAAAAATCAGATCCAATGGTTTGGGATGATTGTGCGATGCCTCCTGTTCGTCAACGGGCCAGTAATCGCCATTTGTCATAAGCTGAGCGGGACAGAATCCTTGAACTGGGAGACCTTGGTTTATCACTGCGGTAGATCGCAACACACCTAGGCCGAGATGTCAGCACTGTTCAACGTCACGTAGGTTGGGAAAACAACCACAAATGGGAATGACAGCAAGAGCTGCACGGAGGCAAACCTCTTCACGGACGGATCGTCTCATTGGAAGAATGGCGCGTAGTGATCCATTCTGTGCTGCAAATGAAATTGGATGTCATATCCCAAGCCTAGGGCGGCAACCAGTGTCAACACAAATCATTAGACGGTGTTTGCACGACATTGGGCTACGAGCCAGACGTCCAGCTACAGGTGTTCTATTGACCACCCACCACCGCTCTCAAAGGCTATCATGGTCCACAGCAAGACGGCAATGGAGGCTGGAATAGAGGGCTATCCTCTTCAGCGATGAGTCCTGCTTTTGTCTCGGACACAATGATAACCGGAGATTGGTCTGGAGAGCACGTGGGCAACGCCATGAAGACGCCTTCACAAGGAAACGTCACACCGGTCCTACTCCCAGGACTATGATGTGGGGTGGCATAATGTACGGTAGCCGGACCTCTCTAGTCTTCATTTCAGGTACACTAACAGCTCGCCGTTACATTGATTTGGTCATGGAACCATTTCTCCAAAGTATCCCAGAAGCCGTTTTTCAACAGGACAACACCAGGCCACATGCTTCTCGTGCTACTGTGAGCAGCCTGTGTGGCCTAAACGTGCTACCATGGCCTGCAGCGTCCCCGGACTTATCTCGAGCACATCTGGGACGTCATTGTTTGGCAATTGCACAGGAAGCTGCCTGCAGCCAATCTTGATGATTTGCGTGCCCAAGTGCATTCAGCGTGGCATAACATTCCTCAGACAACCATTAATAACCTCATTGATAGCATGCCAAGGCGTGTAAGTGCGTGTATTTCTGTGCGTGGCGCTCATACTCAATACTGAATAAATCAAGATGTTTGGAATATTACGTATATATCTTCTTCTTGGTGTTATAATTTCAATGTTGAGGAGTGTGTAATGGTTGTAGGGACTCCAAGGTGGAAGTTTGCCTTAAATATTCCTTTTTTTTTTTCTAGAGATTCTTGCGGTCCTGCACGCTCAGTAATCTGCTTGTGTATTCCAGCAAGAAATATTTATAAATGTTAGAGACGTAGGAGTCTGACCGCAGAGACTCCGGCCCTCATAATCGGCACGAACACAGTGGTGAGAAGTTTGTATGGAGGCAGGTAAAGAATGCATGCTGCCACTCAGTGCAAACTCTTTGGGAGTTATGGAAACTGCTGTCACTCAGCTGCCTCTGTAACTCCCATAACATTTGTATGGAGCAGCAGCAGCACAAATCCTTGATCACTGCTCTATACAAACTGCTCTTCACCGTGGTCATGTGGGTGGTCCCCCGTTCTAGCCAACGTTGGGGGCCGCAGCAGTCGGATCTCCGCCAATCTAACATTACTCAGCTATCCAGTGGATACGTGATAAATGTTTCTTGATGTAGTTCCCCTTTAATATCACTTTAGACTTTAATTTCAGGAAACGACTCTTAGGGTATGTTCACACGCTAGCTGGCTTTTACGGCTGAAATGACAGCCTGTTTTCAGAAGAAAACAGCTGCGTCGTTTCAGCCGTAAATGCTCCTCCTCGTAATATACGAGGCGTCTGTGACGCTCGTATATCTTGAGCTGCTCTTCTTTGAGTTCAATGAAGAACGGCTCAAATTACGTTGCAAAGAAGTGCCCTGCACTTCTTTGCCGAGGCAGTCAATTTACGCGTCGTCGTTTGACAGCTGTCAAACGACAACGCGTAAATTACAGGTCGTCTGCATAGTACGTCGGCAAACCCATTCAAATGAATGTGCAGATGTTTGCCGACGTATTGTAGCCCTATTTTCAGACGTAAAACGAGGCATAATACGCCTCGTTTACGTCTGAAAATAGGTCGTGTGAACCCAGCCTTACCCTCATGCCATGCTTAGTCGATTAGGTTTGCCTGCTTAGCTGGAAACTCCAATGAATAAGTGTCATAATGTATTGAAAAGTGGAAAGTACCTATAAGTGGAACTTATTAAGATTGCATATGCCAATCATAATATAAAGATTGCTAATTTATTAATAAACTAGGCACATCTCTGGCCGTCCGTGTGCCTAAAAGGCAAAACTGCGCCAGGTATGAGCTGGCACAGATTTCCGCTATAATTTACATTCGTTTCTGGCATAAATGATAGTAAACATGTTGGCCCACGACAGGCCACACCCCTTTCACCAAGCCCTACCCCCTTTTCTGAAAAGCAGCAGTCAGCATAAAAACTTTCAATGTTTTTTGCGCAAACTGTGACTTTTCTACATAAAGGGCTTAAAGTGTAAATGTACTAATACTACCGCTGCAGGAAAGGAAAAGAATGTAGGATTACTATAGACTAGGCTAGACAGAAGTCCTGGCTTCAAATACACGTCTTTGAAGCACATTACATCACAAGTCTGTGCATGCCAAACAGAGCTTTGAGTCTTCTGGGCCTTTAACTATAAGGCTGGGGTTCACACGACCTATTTTCAGGCGTAAACGAGGCGTATAATGCCTCGATTTACACCTGAAAATAAGGCTACAATACGTCGGCAAACATCTGCCCATTCATTTGAATGGGTTTGCCGACGACCTGTCATTTACGCGTCGTCGTTTGACAGCTGTCAAACGACGACGCGTAAAATAACAGCCTCGTCAAAGAAGTGCAGGACACTTCTTTGAAACATAATTTGAGCCGTTTTTCATTGAAGTCAATGAAGAGCAGTTCAAGATTACGGGCGTCAAAGACCCCTCGCAAAATGCTAGGAGGAGCTTTTACGTCTGAAACGACGCAGCTGTTCTCTCCTGAAAACAGTCTGTCTTTTCAGACGTAAAAGCCAGTTCTCGTGTGCACATACCCTAAGGGTATATTCACACGCAAACTCAAAAACGTCTGAAAATACGGAGCTGTTTTTCACTGCGTTTTTTATGCCCGTTTTTGGAGCTGTTTTCTATAGTCAATGAAAAACGGCTCCAAAAACATCCCAAGAAGTGACCTGCACTTCTTTTTACGTTTTTTTCAAAATGGCCACGTAAAAAACAGCCCATCAGAACAGAACGCTGTTTTTCCCATTGAAATCAATGGGCAGATGTTTGGAGGCGTTCTGTTTCCGATTTTTCGGCCGTTTTTCAGGCGTTTACAGCCCGAAAATAGGCCGTGTGAACATTCCCTAACATTCCAGGAGCAGCTTTGCATCATTGTTTAGAGGATCTGTCCATTATCTTTGGTCATAACATTTTTATTTTTTTTCAATAGAGGAACATTTATGGGCACAGATGAAGTTTGATTCCCCTAGTCCCCCGGCACGGCTAGATCATTCCATGTGTCTCCTTCCTTGGAAAATACGGATTGAATATTCTGATGCAAAAAGTGCCCTGGATAAAGTAAATGAGAAGAGAGATACTGCCACTTCTGCTGAGGTTCCTAACTTAGAGAAGTCTGTGCCAATTTGCCTCGTTTTTGGTGGCATGGATATTGCTGGGGAGATATTCAATGACTGCTATGTAACAGCACTGCAGGAATAGATGTATATTCTCATTTCAGTTCTATTTTCACAGTGAAAGTTGCAGACATTTCTATAAGGATCTGCAATGTATGTATACAATGTAGTAGGGGGAAACCTCTACAATAAACTCGTGGTTTTTGTCTTTTTTTTTTTTTTATGTTTGATAGTTTTTGGTTTAGAGTCTTTAATAGTCATATTGTAAGATCCCAAGCCAAACTCTTACACGAAGTGGCAATATGGGACCCAAGCACAAAGCTTCTTGTTTAGAGAGGAGTCAAGGAAATGTTACAGATTTTTTAATTATAGAACTAAAAAAAAAATAGGCAGAAATACAGATCTACAGGGGCGTAATTAGGAAAGACTGGGCCCCATAGCAAGCATTTGACTGGGGGCCCCCGCTCCACTGAGTGCCACACAACCCCCCCCCCCCCCCCTCCCCTTGTAGATCGTGCCTCCCTGTGTATTCTGCCACACAGCACCCCCCCTCTAGATAGCGCCATACAGCCCCCTGTATATAGCAACATACAGCCCCAACCTTCCCTCCCCCCCCCCCCCAAAAAAAACTGCTGTAGCCTATGGTTTGTCCCACAAAAGACATGTATTCCCTATCCACAGGAAAGGGGATACATGTGTGATCGCTGGGACCCCCAGCGGTAAGGTGAACAGGGAACCGAAAGTCCCCCGAAGTTCTCCATAAGAAACCTCAGACTACCAGCGTCTGCGTCCGGCAGCACAATAAAAAAAAAAAATGAAGGGAGCGCTGGTCACGCATGCGCACAAGCGGTGCTCCATTCATTTCTACGGCGCTGCCGACACAGACCCCTTAAGTCAGAGGTTTCTCATGGAGAACCTCGGGAGATTTTCTGTCCCCCGTTCACCTTATCGCTGGGGTCCCAGCGGTCACACATGTATCCCCGATCTTGTGGATAGGGGATACATGTGTTCTGTAGGAACAACCCCTTTACTGGCACAGCAGGGAGATACCTCCCTGCTCTGCCGTAGTGTTCAGTGGCGTCGCGCTGTAGCAGCCATAGCAGCTGCTAGCGGAGCCTCCGGTCGGTGGCGGCGGGAAGCACAGGCCCCGTAGCAGCCGCTATGGCTGCTACAGCAGTAGTTACGCCACTGCAGATCCATATTCCAGCATAGCAACCTCCATTTACTTCTTTGTGGCAAATTATCTATTCAGGACCTCAAATTTCAGGACCAGAGGAGTAACTATAATTCATTGGGCCCCAATAGCAGTCAGGAGACCACCGAAGTGCACCACCACTGTACTCACCTTTTTCTAAATCACTAACTCTCTGATTGCGTGTTTGCTTCTGCCAGGTTGCACCATTCCTGTGCTCGAGTGGGCACCCTCAGGTTTTGAGCCGCTTAGGCATCATGCGCACGACCGCATTGGTATGGCGTTATGCAAATCCACAGATCCGTTGGTGTCCATCGGACCGCAAAAAACCCTCGTTTTCAGTAGTATTGGTGAATCCGCAAAGCCGGACCGTAAAATGACTTGACCAGGGTTTTTTTGGGGGTCGGGATTTCAATCTAAATCACGGTCGTGTGCATCAGGCCTTAATGGTTATAATGCAGTGGCCTCCAACCTGAGACTCTGCAGCTGCTGTGAAAACTCTTAGAATACATTATAGCATGCTGGGAGTTAATAGCTCCACAACAGTTGGGGGCCTGTTAAAATGTGGCTATACTGTAGGTAGCAGGCATGGGTTACAGCCACATCTTTGCTAATGGCTGTAAGGACGCATCTGCTAATGTAAAAATCAATAACCAGGTTTGTACAAAACGAGAACTTAGCAGATAGCCCTCTAGATGGTTTTTCCGTAGTAGCAAAAATATATCCGGTTGCAAAAATCGTATACTTTTCCTCTCTACGCTGTTTTATGGGTTGTTTGGGGGGGGGGGGGGGGAGAAGAGTCCATAGGCTGCACTAGGCGTTAACTGCAACTCCAGACAACTCATGAAGAGTGGCGCTATTTTAGGAAACATTTGCCTACGTGCCCACGCAAATCAGGCTCATCTAAGGAGTTCTAGCAGGAAGAAGGTAGATGTACTTTTACCCTTCCTCAGATAGAGCCTTTACAAATGTAATATAGAATGGGTCTACACAGATGTAGTGGCTATGCGAGACCTCTGCACATTACAAAAGATACTAAAATGTTACAAACGCCAACTACACAGCCAGCATCGAGCAAAATCTGGTACTCTTCATCCAAATAAAAATTTCCTATGGAAACTAAATTGCTTTTCTGCAAAACAGGTGTCAACACTCGGCACGCCATCTGTTGGAAAACGACACTTCCCAGCATGCACTGACAGCCACAGGGCTTTTTTATTCCAGGTAAAGGCTGATAAGGCATGCTGGGAATTGTAGTTTTACAACAGCTGGAGTGCCAAAAGGTTGCTGACCCCTGCATTACAATTACAGTCCGCTGTACTGACAAATTTACAAAATATGTTAGAAAAGCCATGTGGTGGTATATACGATAGGCATATGCAATGCGATTGATAATGTGGTGTGACCCTTTACCCCATGGTAAAAGCTAGCGTTGCCATGTATACATTAGAGTCGATGAATACTTTAATGTTAGCCAGCAGTTTTTGTATGTCCGTTACTGGCATTGCATACCACCTTTATAAATCTCATTTTTTGTAAAGGCTGTAGAACACCATTCTAGATTGAGAGTCCATACTAAACCTTAGTTCCAGTTTCTAAACTCCAGTCCTGTCAGATATGCATGCTCAGGAGACGCTTTGAGCAGGAATCGGGCGACTTCAACTTTCCCTGTATGCCAGAGTCTTGGGTGCCAGACCAGCAGATCACCATGACGGCTCCCATTTTAAATGGTTTGCGGGTAAGAAGACAACCCTTTCAATATTGCCCAAAGTCAATGCATGACTAGTAAATACACATTCTATTTGGAGATCCCCAAATCATGCCCGGTTGACAGTACTGCGACAAATTTGATATCATGCGCCCTCAGATTTACATAAGAAGCTATAGCGCAATGCGATCTAATGTGAATACACTTCTGCGATTTTTGGCCGCAATATAAATCGCTGTTGAGCTCTGACCCATCAAGGACATCCTCTTTAAAGGCGTGGTCTCAAGATTATCTAACCACAGGGTAGGTGATAACATGCTGATCTGTAGGGGTCCGACCACTGGGACCTACATAGATCACAAAAACGAGGGTCACGTTCCTCCGAATAAAAAGAGAAGTAGGTCGCGCTTGCACCCTGCTATTCCATTCATTTTCTATGGCGCTGCTGGAAATAGCTGAGCGCTGTACTCTGCTATATCCAGCAGTCCCATAGACCGTGTATGGAGCGGCAGTGCGCATGCTCAACCTTTTTCTAGAATTTTTTTGTGATGTACTGCAGCAGTGCGTGTGGCGAAGAGAATCACATACATAAACAATAAGTTATTTATCAAACATTTATTGTGGCCAATGATGGTAGAAAAAAGTTCTACATAGAATGCACGTGACCATTTTTTTTCTTCAAATAAATAAAACATCTGAGCAACTTTTAAACTGCATCATACCCACCCTCCCAAAATACCAGAGCCCACCCCCCCAGGGGAAGAAACCGAACAAAAATAGTGATCCGCATGAACAACTGCTAATGAAAAGCAGTAAACAGCCATAATGGCTTATCATCGTCTCCACTGGGAAGTGAAGAATTCACGAGAACATTAGAGTCTTCTGCAAATATTCTCTCAGAAAGTTCTGGAGTCCAGTATTTACAATATTATAGCAGCCAAAGATCACGTTCAAGCCTATAACTCATCCTTCTCCGTCTCCTCTCCTTCTGGAGGCGGCGCACCGGCTGCACCGTATAGTTTGCCAACAATTGGTTGGACAATGTCTTCTAATTCCTTCTTTTTAGCTTTGAAATCTTCAATGTCTGCATCTTGATGACTTTCCAACCATTCAATCTTTTCTTCTACTGCCTTTTCTATAGTTTCTTTGTCTTCGGATGACAACTTGCCGCCAAGCTTCTCCTTATCACCTATCTGGTTCTTCAGAGAATAGGCATAGCTCTCAAGCTCATTTCGAGTGTCGATACGTTCTTTGAGTTTCTTGTCCTCTTCCGCAAATTTCTCGGCATCGGTGACCATCCTCTCTATTTCCTCTGGTGTTAACCGGTTTTGGTCATTTGTAATGGTGATCTTATTTTTGTTGCCAGTACCTTTGTCTTCTGCTGTAACTCTCAAAATACCATTTACATCGATTTCAAATGTAACTTCAATCTGAGGAACTCCGCGGGGAGCTGGAGGAATGCCAGTGAGGTCAAAAGTGCCAAGAAGATGGTTATCCTTAGTCAATGGACGCTCACCTACAAGAAGAACGAATCATTAGTTACATAGCAATACCCCTAAAATAATAAATGGGGGAAAAAAAATTGATCGGTTACCAACTTCGTTTCTGCCATTTTGCCAGACAAAAGAGCGCTGGACGTTGTGAAGTGGTCTGGTATCTTTGATGGAATATGCGACAGACGCCCATGTGAACACCGCATGCAGTTGCATCTATTGCGTCATGTCCAAATATACAGCAGTGCCCAGAGAACTACGATGTCCATCTTAAAAGGGTTAGTGCCATCTCTTTCAGGTGTGGGGTCTGAGCTCTCTCTGACCCCCACTGATCCTCTTCAATTTATTTTTTTTCCCTGCACAGTGACAGGTAGGAGTCAGCGTGCGCACAAAAAGCTAGGACGCTGTGTAGGGGACCCTGTTTTAGAGATAGGTGGGACCCGCACCCATCTGACATGTCCCATAGATAGGTCAAATGTCCCTCATGTGAAAACCCCTTTAAAGTGTGAATGGTTATCCATTATACTAGGTCTTTACATAATTTATGAATGATCAACAGGTCTTGAACGTTTGTTACGTTTCAGAATGGCTTACCTTCATAAACCTTGATGGTGACAGTAGGCTGGTTATCAGAGGCTGTGGAGAAAATCTGGGACTTCTTTGTAGGCACAACAGTATTTCTGGGAATTAGCTTAGTCATGACGCCACCAACAGTTTCAATGCCAAGAGTCAGAGGGCACACATCAAGCAGGACCAAGTCACCTGTAAAAAGATTGTAGATTTAATTGGACACCCTGACTAACCTAGGTTATTCAGACTCGAGAACGAAGAAAAAATAAAAAATAAAAAAGAACCTAACATTTACTTACCAGTATCCTGGTCACCAGAAAGTACTCCAGCCTGTACAGCAGCACCATAAGCCACAGCCTCATCAGGGTTGATGCCACGGGATGGTTCCTTGCCATTGAAGAATTCTTTCACCAGCTGCTGGATTTTGGGAATACGCGTGGATCCTCCAACCAGTACAATTTCATCAATGTCAGACTTCTTTAGATCAGCATCCTCAAGCACTTTCTGAACAGGTTTCATCGTGGAACGGAAGAGGTCCTACAAGACGTCATTTAGATTGAGACTTGCCTTACTCAAGGAAGGTTGTGATGACCAAATTAAAGCCCAGTTCAACATTCAATTGTATTTGACTAAAGTTTTCAGGACATACAATGTACAAGAAGTACAACAACTTGTACTAAACACATCAGATCTTAGTATTCGGTTGCTTACCATGTTCAGCTCCTCAAACTTGGCACGGGTTAGAGTTTCAGAGAAGTCTTCTCCCTCAAAGAAAGATTCTATCTCAATTCTGGCCTGATGTTGCGCAGACAAGGCCCTCTTAGCTTTCTCTACTTCACGACGCAGCTTCTGCACTGCCCGGTTATCCTTGCGGACATCTTTGCCAGTTTTCTTCTTGTAAAGCTTGATGAAATGCTCCATAACACGCTGGTCAAAGTCCTCTCCTCCCAGATGGGTATCTCCATTGGTAGCAACTACTTCAAAGACACCATTATCGATGGTAAGCAGGGACACATCAAAGGTACCACCACCCAGATCAAACACAAGAATATTCTTCTCTCCTTCCTTCTTGTCCAAACCATAAGCGATGGCAGCTGCAGTTCTGCAAACCAAAACATCCATTTTAGTACTGGAGTCGGCGGAAAATAACCCCAAAAACG
Source organism: Rhinoderma darwinii (assembly GCF_050947455.1). Classification (NCBI taxonomy): domain Eukaryota; kingdom Metazoa; phylum Chordata; class Amphibia; order Anura; family Rhinodermatidae; genus Rhinoderma; species Rhinoderma darwinii. Next base: position 22,206,333 of record NC_134694.1, on the reverse strand, counting down.
ACATCAAGAAGCAAGTAAAGGATACTCACGGCTCATTGATGATCCTGATCACATTCAACCCTGAAATGGTTCCAGCATCTTTTGTAGCTTGACGCTGAGCATCATTAAAATAGGCAGGCACAGTGACAACAGCATGAGTAACCTAGAACAAAAAAAACACAAAACCTTTAGGACCAAGTTTAGGCAAAAATGAAAAACAAGACAAACCCACCGTACGTACGCACGTACGCACCTCAACACTGTATACCTACTTTTTTGCCCAGATAAGCTTCAGCCGTCTCCTTCATTTTGGTCAGAACCATGGCGGAGATTTCCTCTGGAGCAAAGATCTTTCTTTGCTCTCCAACATCCACTTCAATGTAGGGCTTAGTTTTCTTTTCCGCAACCTAACAGATAAAATAAAATACAAAGTCTTACCTACTGCAGTGAGAATCATGTACTGACTTAATTCTAATCGTTCCATATTTGTTGTCTGAGGCGTTTTTCCATAAACATGGCTGCCACATAAAATTTTAACCACAAAACTTTGAGGATAGATACTCTTCATTATAGAATACGGGAAATTTAGAAAGGGTCAAGAGCTTATTTGGCTGTTCCCATGTCTTTTACAGGTTTCAATGGGGAGAGCGTGTCTTCACGGCCAACTCTGCCAGGAACAGGATTGGTGAGTACCACCCAGTGGACCCACACTGATCAGACATTTATGGAATATCATATGCCATGTTATTTATTGGAGAACCCCTTTAAAAAAAGTGTTGTAACAAACTATGCAATTCTCAAATCTGAATTAAAGGGGTTGTCCAGGCTTGGGGCATTTTTTTTTTTTATACTGATGACCTATCTACAGGATAGGTCAAAAGTATATCATCGGTGGGGGTTCCGACACCGATCAGCTGTACCGGCAGCCTCCAGGCGACGGAAGCTTTGAATGGTCAGCGCCAGATGCAGATGGCTCCGACCACCGTATAGTGGCCGTGCTGGATTGCAGCTCTGCTCCTAGTCACTCTAATAAGAACAGAGACGTAGTATAGCCGCTATAAAGTGGTCGGAGACTTCTGCTTCCGGCACAGCTGATCGGTGCAGGGTCCAGGTGTCGGACCTCCACTTATCATATACTGATGATCTATCCTGTGGATAGCTCATCAGTATAAAAAAAAACAGCCACCGGACTGGACAACCCCATTAAGTACTTATTCATCTTGTCACCTATTGATATGAACTAGAACACTTATTCTATTACGAAGTTTGATAATATGTAGTATGTGTTGCTGACACTTACTTTAAATGGAAGATATTTAATGTCCTGCTGAACGGATGGATCATTCCATATGCGACCAATAAGACGCTTGGCATCAAAGACGGTGTTCTCAGGGTTGGAAGTCAGCTGATTCTTGGCAGCATCTCCGATCAATCTTTCACCTTCTGGAGTGAAGGCTACATAGGATGGGGTGATTCTGTTACCCTGGTCATTAGCGATGATCTCCACACGTCCATTCTTGAAAACTCCAACACTGGAAAATTAAAACAAGACATGAGTAGACAGAACATAAAACGCAACACGTGAGAATGGTCGGCTTCAAATGTCTACACAAAACATATATAAGCCTTTCATAAAATATAGTGGGGGGGGGCTTATTTGTATAGATTTAGGCCTAGGGCACATTTGGAGATGTATGTATTTATAGTATTTATTTTTAATGAATGCCTAAATTTTTATCACGTCCATGGGCTGTCTGGTATTCAAGCTCAGCCTCGTACAAGTGAACAGGAACTAGCTGTAATACCAAACAGAGCCCGTGGACAAGAGTGGCGCTATTTCAGGAAAGAGGGTATATTCACATGACAAATTTCTTGTAGAAATTTCTGCGACCGTACAATTTAACTGGATGGAATTCACAAACTCACGCACATGATGAAGATACAACCCCATTCAGAAGTATGGAACCGATTTTTAAGTCAAATAAATTTCTAAAAAAGTAAAAATAAAAACCTGCCACGTGTTAACATGCCGTTAAAGAGAAGGTTTGTTCTGGACAGTAGTTTTATAGGCCCAGCGTATCCAAACGATACATAGGAGGGCTTTTCTAACATATAAAGAGCCTGGTCCCTTCCCAGAAAGCTCTTCTGAGAAGATGATCACATGTATGTACAGTTTATGACCAACCATCACCCTTCATATATCACATACCACGAATAAGTAGTCCCCAGATCAATTCCGACTACAGTGCCAACATCTTCTCTCTTGTCGTCATCGTCGGCATACGTGCTGGCAACGACCAGCAATACAACTGCGAACAGCTTCATTCTGACCATCAGATGAGATCTTCTTAACAAAATAGAAATAATACCGCTCTGTAGAATCGCAATATCCTGTGGAAGAAGAACGAACGCTTAGAATATTTACAGAATGCAAATAATTCACAATGCAGCCGAAGAACCACTGCAGAGAATCTCTGCCGGACAAAAGTAGGCAGGAAGAATGAAGGGTGGCGCCATGTTAACAGCCCTCCTCCCCGGCCAATGGAGACGCAAGCTGACGAATCATGGGCGGCAGGAAGGAGGGCGAGAAGCTTCTAGAGAGACAGCCAGGTACCCATTTTTCCTTTGCAAAGAATGAGCAGACCAGAGCATCGTGTACATGCAGATCATCAGAGAACCTCAGAAAAACAATAACGTTCCAAGACAATCCAGCAAACATCTCAGCTTGGAAACATGATGAGCAATAGCAACAGTGTCACTGTACATCAAGTATCTGATGACATCACTTGTAAGGATTTCTAATTGGAGTAGAAGAATTAGAGCTGTAGTCAACGAAATATCAAACCGACTGAACAGGATTTCATTCATCCCATTGATCCTTCATACAACATCACTAATAATAATGGCTTCCAATTTAAAGAGCCCATGTCAAAACAAGACTAAATGTAACGTACAATGAAAGGACTTTATGCACAATCAATGACCCCCATCTTGTTTCGCTACACAAAGGGGGTAAAAGTAATCACTCATCGTACGACACCATGCTTCACCATAGCAACCACAAAATAATACTATGTATAGAACCTATACGTGCTATGCCAATGAATGAGATGCAGTATGACAACCTATGATCACCCCAGAACTAGAATACATTAAAACAGTCAACAGAACCCGCATAAAACCCACCCGAGGGCGTCAACAATGAAATTCCCCCATAGAAAACCAGCATTATCCATTATTATCAGCAGTTTGACCAGTGCTGATGTCCCAGAAACCCCCTCCAGACATTGCAGGCACATACCGATCGGAGGCCGCTCCTAGCTCTATGACTTTCCGTATCTCCTCTATTCACCGGTTGCTGTCAGACTGACGTACCATGCGTCGCTAGCGTTCTTTTATACCTTTCCGGCCGGCCAAAGTCGTGGAGCGCCGCGATTGGTCAGAGCACCACGCGTTGGACTTCTCTGATTTGACGGCTGATTCTAAGCTGTCGGCATCGGATTCGCACACGTCCCGATGACGTCACACCCCGCCCTGGATCTCCTTCGAACTATTCTGACGAATAACCCTGCCTCCACCCATCTGATGCAGCCAATAAAAAATCCCGTAGTGGCACCTCGTCCGGCAGCGATTGGTTGGCTGGATTGTCAGTCTAGTGCGAATACTTTCTGGAAAATTCAACCTCCTGTCAGTTTCGTCAGAATGTCGTCAGATTGCCGCCCGCAAGTGTATGCAACATGGGTGTAATTTTTATGGGCGCCGTAGTATGAGCGTACAGGGAATTACATAGTCCTCTCCTTATTTGCATGTGACTACTAGAATGATTCACACAACTATCCATATTCATTCATTATACTGTGTATGGCCTTGTATCAATAATAATAATAATGGGACATATCCGTCATTATCTCAGACCACAATGAAAACGGTAAAATTGTCTAATACGTGACATGACTAATGGCGAACACAAGTGGCATATCCCGTCTATATATATATATACACATTACATAACCTGTGACTACTGAGTAAACAGACGAATCTGCGAGAAATTATCGCACTAAAGCTTCGTTCACATCCGCGTTGCAGTTCCGTTCGTAGATTCTGTCAGAGGAACCCACGAACGGAAACCATAGCTTTCCCTTTACACTACCATTGATTTCAATGGTAACGTTTCTCCCTGTTCCGTAAGGTTTATTGGCGGAATCAATCAATAGCGTAGTCCACCGCGCTATTGTTTCAGTCAAAAAAACGGAAACCTCATGAAACAAAGACAAACGGAAACCATTAGCAACAGAAGCATCACCATTGAAATCAATGGTAGTGTAAAGGGAAAGCTATGGTTTCCGTTCGTGGGTTCCCCTGACGGAAAGGTCCGACAGAACCTACGAACGGAAACCGCAACGCAGATGTGAACGAAGCCTAATGCACGCTTTATCGCACTGCAATATTAGTCTTCATGTCTGTCTCACAGAATGTCCAGGAGACTCCCGGAAAAAGGGAGGACACCCCCGTCTTCTATAAAGTTATACTCGCCTCTCACCGTTCCTAGAGTCCTCCTCACTCCCTGGCATCACCACCGCAGACAACGCAGGAACAGTATATGGATGTCTGGGCTGGGGTCTTTATTGAGGGGAGTCTGATTTGGGGTCAATATTAAGGGTATGTTCACTCAGCCTATGTCCAGGCTGAAAATTACAAGACTGATTTCAAGAGAAGGCCGCCTCTACCAAGCGTTTTCAAAATGTTTAAATAGTTTTTGAGGCGTATTCTCGAAGCGTTTTTTTGTATCAATGGAAAGTCAGCAAATCAGCTTGTAAAACACTTCAGGAAGTGACGTCACTTATTTTTTAACAAAGCGTATTTTTATGAAGTGTTTTTTAATTCAGCCACGTAAAATACGCCTCATATGAACTACACAGTGTATTTCCCATTGAAATCAACGAGAATCTGTTTGCAGGGGTATTTCAGAACGTAATACAAGTGTTTTACACTTCAAACTACACCTGAAAATAAGCTGTGTGAACACGCCCTAAGGTGTGCGTAAAAACTGCAGATTTTCCAAAATAGATTTCATTGTGGAAAATCCGCAGCGTATTACAGTAGCATCAGAGTGGATAAGATTTGAACAAATATCCCATACATGATGCGTAAAAAAAACACGCAGAAAAAACATTCATTAATTGACCTGCAGTGCGGAAATGCTGCTTTTCGGTTGCGGGTTTTTCCGCAATGGGTAGGTAAAACTCGCAACAAAAAGCAGATGTTGGGATTTTTGCAGCTGCAAAAATCGCAACTCCGAAAAAAAAAAAAAAAAAAGTCTATACTTCGTCCAGCCCGGCCTCCAGGGATGAAGCTTCATTCCATGTGACTGCTACAGCCAATCACAAGCTGCTGCGGTCACAGGGGGTGAAACATCATCCCAGGAGACCAGGCTGCAGGACGTCAGAGGGACAAGTCGCCATGGCTATAGGCAAGTATAGATTTTTTTTACATGCTGTTTTCCGCGGCAGATATTCCGGCTGAAAAACTGCACCACAATTTGGTGCCTTTTTTAAGCCGGAATTCCCAGCGGTGTCCAGGGCAAATACGCTGTGTACCTTTACGCCTTGTGTGAACCCCTAGTGGGAAGGTCTGGTCTGAAATCTGTATTAACTGGTTGACGACACATGACGTGTATTCTCGTCATGAGCAGTAGGACGTTGCGGCGTCAGGTCAAGTATACTCGTAATGTGTACTATCAGTATACAGCCTAATGTACTGGAATATAGATATATGCCAGTACATTACAGTTAAATAGTCTAAATGAAAAAAAAACCTCCTTTGGGATAAAAAAGGTAAAAAAGAATTTAAAAAAAGTTAATAAAAATACATACAAATTTTTGAAAATAAAAAACTTTAACCCCTTCAGGACACAGCCTGTTTTGGCCTTAAAGAGGCTCTGTCACCACATTATAAGGCCTCATTCCCACGACAGGGTTTCCCGGCCGGGTGCCGGCCGTTCATAAATCGGTCGGCACCCGGCTGCATTAGGAATAATAGACCCCTAATGGGGCTATTCACACGACCGATTTTTTTGACGGCCTGGAAAACCGGCCGTCAAAAAATAGGACATTCTCTATCTTCGGCCGGGTACCCGGCCCCCATAGAAGTCTATGGGGCCGGGTAATACACGGCCATCACCGGGATGTGTCCCGAGTGATGGCCGGGTTTTCCGGCGCTGGCGCTCTATCTCCTCCTCACAGCGCAGAGTGCATGTGAGGAGGAGGAGTTGATGCCATTCTGACGAATGGCATCGCTGTACACTGTGTTGAAGGGCCGGGGTGTACAGCAGATGGAGGGAGCGCTGCGCTGGCTCCCTTCCCCTGCTTGTTTTAAAAGCGCCCTGGCCCGGCGACACCTTCGATGGCGCCGCTAGCAGCTGCTGCTGCTGCTGCTGCTGCGGCGGCTGCTACTACTGCAGCGACGCCACTATAGCAGAGCAGGGAGGTATCTCCCCGCTCTGCTATGTGCTAGCCCCACTTTAGCTCCTTGAAGGAGCGGAATCCCCGTGTTTTCGGGGATTCCGCTCCTGGACAGAGCGCTTGATGTCTCTGTCCATATCTGGGCAGTGACATCAGGGGAAACTCCTGAAGCGGAATCCTCGAACACATGGGGATTCCCCTTCAGGAGTTGCCGCTGATGTCACTGTCCAGATCTGCCCGGCCCGACACGGATGCAAAACTTTAAGAAAACCGGCCGGGCAAAATGGGCGATTTTACCGGCCGGCACTCGGGCTCGGGCGGGACCCGGTCGTGTGAATCCCGCCTTAGTGCCCTATCTCCTATACAAGGAGATCGGCGCTATAATGTAGGTGACAGTAATGCTTTTTATTTAGAAAAACTATCTATTTTAAACCACGTTATGAGCAATTTTTATCTTTATGCGAATGAGTTTCTTAATGCCCAAGTGGGCGTGTTTTACTTTAGACCAAGTGGGCGTTGTACAGAGGAGTGTATGACGCTGACCAATCAGTGACCAATCAGCGTCATGCACTTCTCCCCATTCATTTACACAGCACTAGCGATATAGTTATATCGTTATGTGCAGCCACATACACAAACACTAACATTACTGCAGTGTCCTGATAATGAATATACATCACTACCAGCCTGGACGTGATGTGTATTCAGAATCCTGACACGTCTGTAGCGTCTCTGTGAGATTTACAGCAAGGCAAGCGTAATCTCGTGAGATTACGGTAACCTGTCATTTCAAACGAGATTACGCTTGCATTGCTGGAATCTCACAGAAAAGATTCAGAAGTGTCAGGATTCTGAATAAACATCACGTCCAGGCTGGTAGTGATGTATATTCATTGTCAGGACACTACAGTAATGTTAGTGTTTGTGTATGTAGCTGCACATAACGATATAAATATATCACTAGTGCAGTGTAAATGAATGGAGAGAAGTGCATGATGCTGATTGGTCAGCGTCATACACTCCTCTGTACAACGCCCACTTGGTCTAAAGTAAAAACACGCCCACCTGGGTATTAAGAAACTAATTAGCATGAAGCTAAAAATCGCTCATAAAGTGGTAAAAATAGATCGTTTTTCGAAATAAAAAGCATTATTGTCAACTACGTTACAGCGCCGATCTTCTTATATAGGAGATAGGGCACTTATATTGTGGTGACAGAGTCTCTTTAAGGGCAGAATTTTTTTTTCCAAATCTGACACTTGTCCCTTTATGTGGTAATAACTCTGGAATGCTTTTATGTATCCAAGCGATTCTGAGAGATTGTTTTCTCGTGACACATTGGACTTTATGTTACTGGCAAAATTTGCTCGATACATTCAGTATTTAATTGTGAAAAACACAAACATTTTGCGAAAAATTAGCATTTTTCTAAATTTAAATGTGTCTGCTTGTAAGACAGATCGTAACACCACACAAAATTGTTGCTAATTAACATCCCCCATATGTCTACTTAAGATTTGCATCATTTTTGAACATCCTTTTTTTTTTCTAGGACGTTACAAGGCTTAGAACTTTAGCAGCAATATCTCACATTTTCAAGAAAATTTCAGAAGGCTATTTTTACAGGGGCCAGTTCCGGTGTGAAGTGACTTTTAGGGCCTTATATATTAGAAACCCCCGATAAGTCACCCCATTTTAAAAACGTCACCCCTCAACGTATTCAAAACAGCATTTAGAAAGTTTCTTAACCCTTTAGACGTTTCACAGGAATTAAAGCAAAGTAGAGGTGAAATTTACACATTTCATATTTTTTTGCAGAAATTCATTTTTAATCTATTTTTTTTATAACACAGATGATTTTACCAGAGAAACGCAACTCAATATTTATTACCCAGGTTCTGCAGTTTTTAGAAATATCCCACATGCGGCCCTAGTGCATTTAGGCCTCATGCACACTTCCGTTTTTTCCTTCAGGGTGCTATCCGTTTTTGTGACTGATAGCACCCTGAACCCATTCATTTCAATGGGGCCATGCACACTTCAGTTGTTTTGACGGTCCGTTGCTCCTTTCCGATCCAAAGTAGAGCATGTCCTACTTTGGTCCGAGATTCCGTGACCGTGAGGCCCATGCAAGTCAATGGGGCCGTCAAAAAAACTGAAGGCACACGGAAGGCATCCGTGTGCCGTCCGTGTGTGATGGAGCCGTTGCCTAGCAACCTCCGGGCGGGCAGAAAAACATTAGAAAAATATTACACTAATCGGCAGCCACTTGTCTTTATCAATAACTGATAGAGAAAAGAGGCTGCTGATTAAAAATAAAATAAAAAGCATTTCATACATACTCGGTCGTTGTGTTGGTGACGAGTCCCTCTTCTTCCTCCAGTCCGACCTTCTTTTGTGACACGGCACCCTGTGATTGGCTTCAGAGGCCGCGGCAGCCTGTGATTGGCTGCAGCGGCCGCGGCAGCCTGTGATTGGCTGCAGCGGCCGCGGCAGCCTGTGATTGGCTGCAGCGGCCGCGGCAGCCTGTGATTGGCTGCAGCGGCGACATGGATTGAACGTTATCGCTGGAGGCCGGACAGGAGGAATGTAAGTATGAACTTTTTATTTTTTTTATTACATTAAAGTTGTATTTTCCGCTCGCCGAGCATGGTACTGTCACCCTGGACAGTACCATGCTCGGCGCACGGAAACACGGAGTGCACACGGAAACCACACGGCCGCTAAAACGGGTTCACGGACCCGTCAAAAGCGGCCGTGAAAACGGTAACGTAAGTGTGCACGAGGCCTTATAGACTGAAGCACCGGCCTCAGAAGCAAAGGAATCACCTAGATGATTTGGGGGCCTCCTTTTTATTAGAAAATATTTTAGGCACCATGTCAGGTTTGAAGGGCTCTTGCGGTGCCAAAACAGTGGAAATCCCCCAAAAGTTACCCCATTTTGGAAACTACACCCCTTGAGGAAATTATCTAGGGGTATAGTGAGCATTTTGACCCCGCAGGTTTTTTGCAAAAAAGGCCGTGAAAATGAAAATCTACATTCTTTCAAAGAAAATGTAGGTTTAGCTAATTTTTTTTAATTTCCACAAGTACTAAAGGAGAAAAAGTACCACAACATTTGGTCATAAACGGCTGTTTGGACACACAGCAGGGCTCAAAAGGGAAAGAGCGCCATTTGGCTTTTGGAGCTCAAATTTAGCAGGAATGGTTTTCCGTGGCCATGTCACATTTGCAAAGCCCCTGAGGGACCAAAACAGTAAAAACGCCAAAAAAGTGACTCCAACCCTTGAAGAATCCATCTAGGGGTGTGGTAAGCATTTTGACCCCACAGGTGTTTCATAGAATTTATTAGAATTGGGCAGTGAAAATAAAAAAAATCCTTTTTCTTCAATAAGACGTAGTTTTAGCTCAACATTTTTCATTTTCTCAACAAATAAAGGAAAAAATGAAACCCCAACATTTGTAAAGCAATTTCTCCCGAGTACGGTAATACCACATATGTGGTCATAAACTGCTGTTTGGGCACAGAGCAGGGCTCAGAAGGGAAGGAGCGCCATTTGGCTTTTAGAGTACAGATTTTGCTGGATTGGTTTCTGGGCGCTATGTCGCATTTGCAAAGTCCCTGTGGGACCAAAACAGTGGATCCCCCCCAGAAGTGACACCATTTTAGAAACAACACCCCTCAAGGTATTCACCTAGGGGTGTAGTGAGCATGTTAACCCCGCAGGTGATTGGCGGAAATTAGTGCGCACTCGATGTTGCAGAGTGAAAATGGGATTTTTTCCATAGAAATGCCAATATGTGGTGCCCAGCTTGTGCCACCATAACAAGACAGCTCTCTAATTATTATACGGTTTCTCCCGGTTTTAGAAACACTCTACGTGTGGCCCTAATCTTTTTCCTGGACATTCGACAGGGCTCAGGAGTGAAAGAGTACCATGCAAAATTGAGGTCTAATTTGGCAATTTACAAAGTATGGGTTCACAATTGCAGAGGCTCAGATGTGAAGTAATAAAATAAACCCCTGAGAAGTGACCCCATTTTGGAAACTGCACCCCTCAAAGCATTTATTAAGAGGTGTAGTGAGCATCTTCACCCCACAGGTCGTTTCCATGAATGATTGCGCTGCAGTAGGTGCAAAGTAAAAATTAAAAATTTTCCCTAGATATGCCATTTCAGTGGCAAATATGTGGAGCCCAGCTTGTGCCACTGGAGACACACCGCCCAAAAATTGTTAAAAGGTTTCTCCCGGGTATGGCGATGCCATATATGTGGAAGTAAACTGCTGTTTGGGCACACTGTAGGGTTCAGAAGGGAGGCAGCGCCATTTGGCTTTTGGAGCGCAGATTTTGCTTGGTAGTAGTTTTATTTGGCATTTTACAGGTGTTTCCGTTTATAATGTGGGGGTACATGTAAGTTGGGCAGAGTACATCAGGGGCATAGTCAGGTGGTATAATAATAGGGTAAATAAAATGATCCATAGATGTGTGTTACGCTGTGAAGTAATCCTTTCTGCACAGGCCGGTGTCGCGCTGATAAATGTCCTTTCTTATCCCCCTGTTGGTCCACACTCCACAACTTTGCAGTTTGGGGAATTCTGCAGGGAAGTGTTGTCCTGGTAGAATACGGATGCTCTCGCTTCCAGCAGATGATATGTTTGGGCCCTCCCCTTCCTGGTTCCCTAATTTTAGGGGCCTTGATAAATCGCCTCGTGAAACAGAAGAAATGGAAATGTTCCCCTCTGATCTGCACAACTGCATATTTTTTCTTTCCTGACTTATTGGAGCCTTAAGGGCTGTTTTTTTGCGGGATGAGATTTAGTTTTTATTGGTACCATTTTGGGGTACATGCGAGTTTTTGATCACTTGTTATCCTTTTTTTTTTGGGGAGGCCAGGTGACAAAAAAACAGCAATTCTGACATACTTTTTTAGTTCTTTTTATACAACGTTCACCATGCGTTATAAATTACGTTATCTTTATTCTGCAGGTCCGTCCGATTTCGGTGATACCTAATTTATGTCACTTTTTTATGTTTTACAACTTTTTCCACAATAAAATTACTTTTGTAAACAGAATGTATTTTTTCTGTCACCAAGTTGTGAGAGCCATAACTTTTTAATTTTTTAGTCGACGGAGCTTTAGGAGGGCTTGTTTTGCGAGACGAGTTATAGTTTTTATAGGCACCATTTTTGGATACATGTGACTTTTTGATCACTTTTTATTTCCATTTTTGAAAGACAAAGTGACCAAAAAAACAGCAATTATGGCAGTATTGTTTAGTTGTTTTTTTTACGGCGTTCACTGTGCGGGATAAATAATATAATATTTTTATAGTTCAGGTCATTACGGTCGCAGCCATACCAAATATGTATGGTTTAGTATTTTTTTCAATAATAAAGGACTTGATGAGGGAAAAAGGGCGATTGTGTTTTATTTTATTACTTGAAACTTTTATTGTATTTTTTACAACTTTTATTTTTACACTTTTCTTTAGTCCCACTAGGGGACTTGAAGCTCCAACTGTTTGATTGATGTTCTAATACATGTGTAGTGCAATGTATTAGAATTGTCAGTTGTTCACTGACAGCAAGCCGATCAGGCTCTGCCTCCGGACGGGGCCTAATCAGCTTCCGTAATGGCAGACAGGAAGCCATTGTTAGGCCTCCTGTTGCCATAGTAGCAGTCGCCAGCCTTGCCATCGCATGGCAGGCTGCCGATTTACTACATACCGCTAAGATGCAGCGATCGCATTGGATCGCTGCATCGAAGGGATTAATGGCAGGAATCGGAGCTAGCTGATACATCGGTGTGTCCGCTGTAACATACAGCAGACACCCACTGCTGATGACGCCAGCGCCAAGCTGAATCGGCGCCATCTTGACGATGGTACCGGAAGCCTTTCAGGCCCCGCCGCCGAGCGGGGCATAGGAGGCTTTCATTGCTGGCAGACCGGGAGGTAAGTATTAGGCCTCTGATCGCCTTTGCAGCCACCGGCAACCCAGCGATCATGTTGCTGGGGTGCCAGTGGCTAAAAACTCCTCACATGCTGCGATCTCTATTGAACGCAGCATGTGAGGGGTTAATCGGCCAGATCGGAGGCTAACTCCGGGCCTGGCCGATACCTCAGGGTGCCAGCTGCAGCATACAGCTGTCACCCGGCGGTGATGGTGCTGGCTCAGTTCCTGAGCCAGCTCCATCTCCTACATGTACAGTTACGTGGAATTGCGTTAAAACACCAGTTCCCATCACGTAACTGTACGTGAAAATGCGGGAAGGGGTTAATAAATATAAGTTCCAAAACATTAAATAATATACACGTTTGGTATCGTCACAACCGTAACACATGTACAACAAATTTATAGCATCACTTTTGGACGATTGGTGAATACTGTAAAAAAACAAAAACAAAACTGCAGAACTTTTTTCTGCATTTTTGTCAAAATTCAAATTTATATAAACGATAATGTATATGCATAATAAATGGCATACAACTCATCCCGCAAAAAAGTCTCATACAGCTACGTCAAACAAAAAATAAGAAAAAGCTATGAGCGCTGGTATGCAAATAGGAAAAAGAAAAAAAAAAAAAGTTCTGGTCCTTTAAAGGAGTTTTCCCACTATCAGACATCTGATGAACTATCAAACGTATAGGCCATCGGTGTATGATTGGTGGGGGTCTGACACCCGCACCCCGCACCCCGCACCGATCAGCTGCTCCCGCTGCCTGCGGGCACCGGATGTAATTGCACAGTATGCAGTGTACGGAGCTGGAAGCAGTTGGTGAACTACAGCTCTGCTCCTATTTTCTTGAATAGGAGCAGATCTGCAGCTCGGTGGCTATTTTGTGACTGGAGCCATCTGCTTCCAGCATGGACGTCAGGTGCCCAGAGACAGCCAGAGCAGCTGATCGTAGCGGGGTCCAGGTGTCGGACCCCCACCAATCATACACTGATTACCTGTCCGGTGGATAGGTCATCCGTTGTCTGGTAGTGGACAACCCCTTTAAAGGAGTTGTCTCGAGGGAAAAAAAAACCAACATGGCTGCTTTCTTCCTAAAACTATGCCAGACCTGGCCATGGGTTGTCTCTGGTATTTTAGCTCAGGTCCATTTAGTAACTGGGGTAAGCTACAATATCACACACAACCTTTGGTGCCGTTTTTGGGGAGGTGATAAATGTCATATTGCTAGGGGCCCCAACTATCACTAGAACGGGCATACCAAGCACACTGTGCCTCCTAACTACATAATCACAGTGAGGAAAAGAAGCGTGTCCGACCTGGAACCCGCAGTACATTCCGTCCGAAAAATCGCACCACATTGTGTTTTTTTCTAATTGAATATCCGCAGCGGAAGAAAGCCATTCATACTTACCCCCTCCCTCCTCTGACGTCCGCTCCGGCATCCCTTGTGATTGGCTGCAGTGGTCACATGGGATGCAACCTCATCCCAGGAGGCTGAACTGCAGGAAGAAGTATGGGTATGATTTTTTTTCCGTAGTTGCGATTTTTGCATCGTAATCGCTGCGAATACGCTGCAAAAGCTGCAAAACACATGGCTTTCTGTTGCAGGTTTTCCATCCCCATTGAATTAAATAGGGAAAACTTGCAACGTAAACTCAATTAAAACAGCATAAATTGACATGCTGCAGAATTAAATTCCGCACCGCAGGTCAATTTATTAACGTTTACGCTGCATTTTTTCCCCGCAGCATGGCCATTAAATTTTCTAAATCTCATACACTTCGCTGCTACTGTAAATGCCGCGGAATTTCCGCACAGAATTGCGTTGCGGAAATTCCGCACCGTTTATGCTACTTGGGAACCCAGCCTAAGGCTTCTTCACATGGATATATTTTCAGCCTGTGTAGCATCCGTATATTGAAGTAGGAAAACCATTGCTACTATCCCCTGACCACACAATTGTTGTCCGGTAAAAAAATAAAAAAATGGCATGTGTGCATGGGAAATTCAGTTTCTCTGTCTGGCAGTGTTCACATATATTGGTTTTGTCAGGTTTTGGGCACAGCAGACAGATTTAACATTGTAGTGAGTGGGATTCTTCCATAAGATTGAATAAAACAAGCATGTCACCACCAGCAATCCATGCTTAAAAAATAAATAAAAACTTTTGCCCACAGTCCAGGTCAGTATGTTACTCTAATGCGTGAGAATACAGTACACTGCACAGAATTAGGCTAGGGCTACTAGGTGACATTGGCCACGACACAGGTTACACGGCCAAAGATCGAAGTGTCTCGCTGCCTGCATCACAGGTAATAGAAGTGAGTGTGGTCGCTCTGCAACCTGCACGTTGTCACGATTGTGCCGCTACAGCGACGCCACAGTCCAAATAAATGCGAACCAGTTGGACTTTTTCCGACTGTGGTGTTGCAGTTACTTGCAGGTTGCAAAATTACCACATTTAGGGCTTATTTAGACGACTGTGTAATACGTCCGTGCAACGCGCGTGATTTTCACGTGCCTCGCACGGACCTATGTTAGTCTATGGGGCAGTGCAGACTGTGCGTGAGTTTCACGCAGCGTGTGTCCGCTGCATAAACCTCACGACATGTCCTATATTTGTGCGTTGTTCGCGCATCACGCACAGCACACTGAAGCACTTGCGTGTGACGCGCGTGATTCGCGCAACAGCAGTAAAAAGTATGAATGAAAACAGAAAAGCGCCACGTGCTTTTCGGTTTACAAACATACAGAGTGTCATAATGATGCCGGCTGCGCGAAAATCACGCAGCCACGCATCATATGGTGACACACGGAGCGGTTAAGTACCTTTTGCGCGTGCAAAACGCACTCGCTCGTGTAAATCCAGCCTTACTTTTATTACCTGCGATGAAGGCAGTGCGACAGCATTCTTTGGCTGGTGACCTTTGTCACTGCCAGAGCCGGCATGTAAAGAGATTTATGCTTACATAACACAATGTCAGAATGACCAATCACCAGAATGATTATTTTTATGTTTGCATAAAAGATTATTTGTGTGATTGAGGGTTTTTTGCTAGTTTTTGCAGGTGCTACACCAACAAAGCTATTATTGTGTATGCTCATTTGTTAGCATTCGAATCTGACCGATTATCTGCCTGTGTAAATGGGCCTTGAGTTTTTTGCAGGAGGAAAATTCTGCCTCAAAATTCCATTTGGGATTTTGAGGCAGATTTTGTCCTTCCTGCACGTCGTTTGCCACGTTTTTCGCTCGCGCCCATTGAGTGCTACGGGCAAAAAACTCAGCAAAATACGCTTTCTCTGCCTCCCATTGATGTCAATGGGAGGTCAGAGGCGTAAACGCGCAAAGATAGGGCATGTCCCTTTCTCCCGCGAGGCGGTTTTACCGCTCACGGGGGAAAACCGCCCCTACCTCCCATTGAAATCAATGGGAGGCATTTTCGGCCAGTTTTTGACTAGTTTTGCGGAGCGGTTTCCGCGCCAAAATACTCTGTGTGAACAGGGCCTTAATAGGGACGGTCACCAGTTTATCAATTCCCTATGTCCTAACTAATCTAATAGGCGCTTTGCTGCTGATAACTACACCATGTTCCAAATTATTATGCACATTGGATTTAAGTGTCAAACATTTAATTATTAGTTTTTCAATTAAACTCATGGATGGTATTGTGTCTTAGGGCTCTTTGGATCATTGTAATCAATCTCAGACACCTGTGATAATTAGTTTGCCAGGTGTGCCCAATCAAAGGAAAACTACTTAAGAAGGACGTTCCACATTATTAAGCAGGCCACAGGTTTCAAGCAATATGGGAAAGAAAAAGGATCTCTCTGCTGCCGAAAAGCGTGAAATAGTGCAATACCTTGGACAAGGTATGAAAACATTGGATATTGCAAGAAAACTTAAGCATGATCATCGTACTGTGAAAAGATTTGTGGCTGATTCAGAGCACAGACGGGTTCGCTCAGATAAAGACATAATGAGGAAGGTTTCTGCCAGACAAATTAATAGGATTAGGAGAGCAGCTGCTAAAAATGCCATTGCAAAGCAGCAAACCGGTATTTGAAGCCGCTGGTGCCTCTGGAGTCCCGCGAACCTCAAGGTGTAGGATCCTCCAGAGGTTTGCAAGTATGCATAAAGCTATTATTCGGCCACCCCTAAACAATGCTCACAAGCAGAAACGGTTGCAGTGGGCTCAGAAATACATGAAGACTAATTTTCAAACCGTGTTGTTTACTGATGAGTGCCGTGCAACCCTGGATGGTCCAGATGGATGGAGTAGTGGATGGTTGGTGAATGGCTAACATGTCCCAACAAGGCTGCGACGTCAGCAAGGAGGTGACGGAGTCATGTTTTGGGCTGGAATTATGGGGAGAGAGCTGGTAGGCCCCTTTAGGGTCCCTGACGGTGTGAAAATGACATCTGCAAAGTACGTAGAGTTTATGACTGACCACTTTCTTCCGTGGTACAAAAAGAAGAACCGTACCTTCCGCAGCAAAATTATCTTCACGCATGACAATGCACCATCTCATGCTGCAAAGAATACCTCTGTGTCATTGGCTGCTATGGGCATAAAAGGAGAGAAACTCATGGTGTGGCCCCCATGTTCCCCTGACCTCAACCCTATTGAGAACCTTTGGAGCATCCTCAAGCAAAATATCTATGAGGGTGGGAGGCAGTTCACATCATCAAAACTGAAGCTCTGGGAGGCTATTCTGACATCCTGCAAAGATATTCAAGCAGAAACTGTCCAAATACTCACAAATTCAATGGAAGCAAGAATTGTGAAGGTGATATCAAAGAAGGGGTCCTATGTTAACATGTAACTTGGCCTGCTAAGTTTTTTTTGATTGAAAGAGCTTTTGATTTCTGTAAATATGACCTCCTGATGCTGCAAATTCAACAAATTACCATTTTACTTCTCTTTACAACCTTTAAAATGTTTTGATCTCTGTTGTGCATAATAATTTGAAACAGTGCATTTTGAGTTTTTTACTTCTAAAAAAAAATCTGTTATCATTAGGAGATTTGTTCAATAAAATTTGCATTATACCCCAACGGTTGATGGCTTGAAGATTATACTGACTGTCATTTGCATCGACTATTTAGGAAAATCAGCGAAAAATAACATTTGCATAATAATTTGGAACGCGGTGTACAGCGTGATTTGTTTTTAAACAAAAAATGTTAATTATTTGCAAAGTTATGAGCATTTTTCTAAATATGTAAATGAGCCTTTATTAGACAAGTGGGCGGTAACAGTAGCGATTCTCCTGAGGTGGAGCAGGCTGTCTGTCCTATCAGCATCAAGCTGCTTCACACAGTTTGAGTGACTGAGGCTGGAAGGAAGGGGGGAGGATCACTTCAAATACCCATATCTCTCTGTTTTGGTGGTATATGAAAGAGAAGAGTCTAATCATTCATATGACACCAGTATCACAGCTGTGACACAACCAGCGATATAGCCAGTTGAAAACAGTCGGGAATGGAAGCTGTATACTATATGATCACAATGTGTTGCTGGGCAGGGAAGAGGGAGAAGCTGTGTGCTAATTGGACAGAGTCATACAGAAAACATTGCATAGCTCAGAGTGAAAAGAAAGAAAGAGTCCCCTCATATTTGGTTATTAGAAGCTCATTAGCATATTTAGAAATATGCTCAGAACTTTGCAAATAATAAAAGTATTTTTAAACAAGTCACACTGTAGTTATCAGCATCAAAGCGCCTATTAGATTAGTTAGGAGAAAGGGCATTGATAAACTGGTGACAGAGTCCCTTTAAGGCTGTCACGTAGGGTTTGTGGACGCACTGGACCGTACCGCTTTGGCGATAAGGCAGCTTGCCAACAGGGAGCAGATGAGTGTCTATAGTTCTATAGGTACCTGTGGCAGCTCAGACAGCAGCAGGGCAGGTTCGGCTGGGACGTCAGGCGAGGTGAAGCAGGTCAGACGTGGATGCAGCACGGCACGACCTTGGCACAGCTTAGTGCTAGACCAGGAGGGTATGGATTGCTAGGAACAGGAACTGGAAACAGGTATAGGTACAGGGACTGGAACAGGAAACACACTAGGAGGCCATCACATAGACAAACTATAGGGAGCACAACAACGCTCAGGCATAGAACTAGGGGGCTGGACTCCACTTATAGTCCAGGGTACTCACGGGTCAAAGTTCATCCATGAGGTCTGGTGCGCGCGCTGCCCCTTTAAGAGCGGGCACGAGCGTGCACGAGCACCCTACATGATCCGGCAGAGGTGAGTGGACGCGGGCGCTGGCATCTCCTGAGGAGGAGGCTGGGGCCAGCGCTTGCCGACTCATGGCTGCGGCTGTCAGGGGGAGGTTGGAGCTGACAGCCTGCAGCCACGGACATTACAGTATTCCCCCTCTTACGCCCCCTCTTCTTGGGACCAGAGCAAGAGAGAAACTTCTTCAGAAGAGCAGGAGCATTGATGTTCTCCTCTGGCTCCCAGGACCTCTCTTCAGGACCAAACCCCCTCCAATCCACCAAATAAAAAGACTTTCCTCTTACTCTCTTGGTGTTCAAGATCTCCTTGACCTCAAAGATGTCTTGAGGGGCTGCTGGAAGCAACCAAAGGGCTGGGGGTCTTGGAATAGCGGTTCAGGATCACTGGTTTCAGGAGGGAGACATGGAAGGAGTTGGGAATCCTGAGGGCAGGAGGCAGCCAAAGCTTGTAGGCGACAGGGTTGATCTGCTGCACGACCTCGAATGGTCAGAGGAACCTGGGGGCAAATTTACATGACGGCACCCTCAGTCGGATATTCCTGGACGACAGCCAGACCTTAGTACCAGGAAGAAATCGTGGAGGCTCTCTTCTGCTTGTGTCAGCTTTCCGTTTCATGCGGTTCACTGCCATTAGGATGGAGGATCGAGTCTGCTGCCAGATCTGCAAAAAGTCTCTAAACGTGGAGTCAGCTGCAGGTACCTCGGAAGTATCAGGCACCGGGAGAGGAATTCGTAGGTGCTGGCCGTAGACAATGCAGAACGGTGTATTCCTAGTAGACTCGCTGGTGTGATTATTGTAGGAGAACTCCGCCCATGGGAGCAGCTGCACCCAGTCATCATGCTGCTTGGAGATGAATTGCCGTAGGTAGTTCTCCAAAATCTGGTTGATCCTCTCGACCTGACCATTAGACTGAGGGCTCTCCAGAACCTCGAGGTAAACTGAACCCCCGATCAGACACAATATGCTGCGGAAAGCCGTGCAGGCGGAAGATGTGTTGGATAAATAACTTGGCCAACTGAGGAGCAGAAGGAAGACCGGTCAGAGGAACGAAGTGGGCCATCTTCGAAAATCAGTCCACCACCACCCAGACAGCACTGCATCCAATAGAGAGAGGCAGGTCCGTGATAAAGTCCATCGCTATATGCTGCCAGGGAGCATTGGGCACAGGCAATGGCTGGAGCAGACCAGCAGGTCTGGAGTGGGTGGCCTTGTTGGCTACAAATACAGCACAGGAAGAAACGAAGTCCACAATATCCTTGGGCAGAGTGGGCCACCAGAAATGACGAGCAATCAAATCCCGGGTCTTGCGTAACCCCGCGGGACCTGCCAGTCTAGAGCAGTGTCCCCAGTGGAGGATTCTTCCACGATCAGCCAGGCGCACAAAAGTCCTCCCTGGTGGAATGTCCCCAATTTGCAGGGGATTGACCGAGACAATGCAAGATGGATCGATAATATTCTGTGGAGTCTCAATGGTGTCTTCTGTCTCGAAAGACCTGGACAAGGCATCGGCCCTCACATTCTTGTTGGTCGGGCGATAATGAAGCTCAAA
The DNA here is from genome assembly GCF_050947455.1 of Rhinoderma darwinii. Taxonomy (NCBI): domain Eukaryota; kingdom Metazoa; phylum Chordata; class Amphibia; order Anura; family Rhinodermatidae; genus Rhinoderma; species Rhinoderma darwinii. The sequence continues at coordinate 22,186,138 of NC_134694.1, read as the reverse complement.
CTGAAACCTTGCAAAGAACAGTGACCACCTGGCCTGACAAGGGTTCAGCCATTGGGCCATCTGGAGGTAGGTTAGATTCTTGTGGTAAAAACCAAGATCGGATGAGCTGCGCCCTCCAGTAGATGTCTCCACTCCTCCAGAGCCAATTTGATGGCCAATAACTCTCAATCCCCAATCGAGTAGTTGCGTTCTGCGGTAGAGAAGAGCTTGGAAAAGTATCCACATACCCTTGACTTGCCCTTGGGACCTCTCTGGAACAGGAGTGCACCAGCACCAACAGAGGATGCGTCCACCTCCAACGAGAACTGCAGAGAGGCATCCGGATGATAGAGGCTGACGTGAAGGCACTCTTCAGGCTATTGAATGCGGACTCTGCCTCGGGAGTCCACACCTTGCCGTTCATACCCTTCTTAGTAAGGTTAGAGATGGGAGAAGTCAGTGAGGAGAAGTTCGGAATAAACTGCCTGTAAAAATTAGCAAATCCCAAAAAGCGCTGTATGGCCCTCAAGCCTTGAGGACGTGGCCACTCCAGGACAGACTTTACCTTCTCAGGATCCATCTCGAGACCTCGATTAGCGACGATGTAGCCCAGGAAGGGTAGTGCATCCTTGTCAAATACGCACTTCTCCAACTTGGCGTACAGACGATTCTCCCTTAACCGTAGCAGAACCTGACGGACATGTCTCTGGTGCGTCATAGGATCTGGGGAGAAAATCAAGAGGTCATCAAGGTAGATTACAACACAAACATAGAGGAGGTCACGGAAAATGTCATTCACAAACTCCTGGAAGACCGCGGGAGCATTACACAGGCCGAAGGGCATTACTAGATACCCATAGTGTCCATCACGGGTGTTAAATGCAGTCTTCTATTCATCACCCTGGTGAATCCGGACTAGGTTGTAAGCCCCACGCAGGTCTGGTTTAGAAAAAAAATTTGCACCACGTATACGATCAAACAGTTCGGAGATCAGTGGCAACGGATATTTATTCTTCGTCGTGATCTGGTTGAGACCACGGTAGTCGATGCAAGGACGAGAGAGACATCTTTCTTTTTGACGAAGAAGAACCTGGCTCCTGCCGGGGAGGAAGACTTTCCTATGAAGCCCCTTTCTAAGTTTTCTTTCATATAGGAAGACATGGACAGAGTCTCTGGCAAGGAAATAGGATATACCCTACCACGGGGAAGGGATGCACCAGGAATCAATTCAATAGGGCAGTCATACGCCCGATGTGGGTGTAATGTCTCCACCTCCCTCTTCCTGAAGACGTCCGCAAAGGAAGCATAATGACCTGGCAATCCTGCCAACGACCGAGGCAGCGAAGGCTGAGCCGAACGAATCTGCACCAGGCAACGACCTTGACACTCAGGTTCCCACTGGAGAACCCCTCCAGAATTCCAGTCCAGAACTGGGGCATGAAGTCTGAGCCAAGGCAGGCCCAGCAACAGAGGGTTAACAGCTTTGGGCAGGACATAGAAAGACAGAAGTTCGGAGTGAACGGCCCCCACTTGGTGCCTCAGCGGCTTGGTCACAGCTATAACAGGATCTGGCAGAGGTAGTCCATTTACTGAAGCAACTGTCAACGGGCTCTCCAGAGGGATGGTGGGAAATTGCAGAAGGTCCACCAGATCTCTGTGGATGAAATTAGTAGCGGATCCAGAGTCCAGATACGCAGAGACCTGATGCGTTTTCTCAATGGACACTATGGTCACAGGTATGGAATATTTAGACGGAAGTCCATCTTTACCGAAGGTTGTCACTCCTAGCAACCCTAGGTCTTGGGATTTTTGGGGGCACAGGCGCACCAGATGGCCATCGAGACCGCAATAAAGGCAGTGTCCAGATGTGCGTCTGCGTTGTCTCTCTTGGGTAGATAACTTATACTGGTCCATTATTACCAACTTCTTAGGAGGATCGACATCGGAGGACAGCAGGGGTTGCTGCAAAGTAGGGACCAGACTAGGAAGGGCTCCCTCCCATTGAACCTCTTGGAGGCGTTCACGGATCTGTATATCAATCCGGGCAGACAGAAGGATGAGGTCATCCAGGGTAGACGGCAGATCCCAGGCGGCAAGTTCGTCTTTGATTCTGGAAGATAGTCCATACCAGAATGCAGCCACCAGAGCCTCATTGTTCCAGAAGAGCTCTCCCGCCAGGGTGCGGAAGTGGATGGCGTACTCACTCACGGAGGTGTCTCCTTGGCGCAGGTTAATCAAAGATGCCGCTGGTGATGAGACCCGTCCAGGCTCCTCAAACACCATGCGAAAAAGTCCGGAGGAAGGCAGAGAAGTCACGGGTCTCTGATCCTTGTCTCTCCCAGATAGGGTTTGCCCATGCAAGAGCCTTGCCGGTGAGGAGAGAAATGATGAAAGCGACCCTGGCACCATCAGACGAAAATGTCCTAGCATACAGGCTGAAGTGGATCTGGCATTGATTAAGAAATCCACGACAGGTACTTGCTTCTCCATCATAGCGGTCAGGAAGTGGGTCAATACTGCCAAGAGGTGTAGACTGGGGATCCACATTGCCAGGAGGTGTAGTAGGAGGAACGGCAGCTTGAGCCTCCTGCTGACGTGCAAGAATGTTCAACGCCTGGAGGAGTTGGTCCTGTCGAGACCGGAGGTCCAGCATATCCGCTCTCATCTCCTGTGTCGTCGTCATAGTCTTGAAACGACCAGTGGGGTCCATGGCCTGAGCGTACGGTCACGTAGGGTTTGTGAACCCAGTGGGCCGTACCGCCTTGGCGGTAATGCAGCTAGCCAACAGGGAGCAGGTGAGGGTCTATAGTTCTATAGGTACCTGTGGCAGCTCAGACAGCAGCAGGGCAGGCTCGGCTGGGACTTAGGTAGCAGGAGGACGTCAGGCGAGGTGAAGCTGGTCAGACGTGGTTGCAGCACGGCACGACCTTGGCACAGCTCAGTGCTAGACCAGGAAGGTATGGATTGCTAGGAACAGGAACTGTACACAGGTATAGGTACAGGGACTGGAACAGGAAACACACTAGGAGGCCATCACATAGACAAACTATAGGGAACACAACAACGCTCAGGCATAGAACTAGGGGGCTGGACTCCACTTATAGTCCAGGGTACTCACGGGTCAAAGTTCGTCTGACTCGTGGCTGCGGCTGTCAGGGGGAGGTTGGAGCTGAGAACCCGCAGCCACGGACATTACAGTGGCTCTATTCACATCTGCGTTGGGGTCCCGTTCTGACGTTCTGTCAGAGGTTTCCGTCAGAACGGGACCCTGAGAAGACACAAACTGACACAGTTTTCATCACCACTGATTTCAATAGTGACGGAGCCGGTGCCCGTGGTTTCCGTTTGCCTCTTTTGTGCACCGGAACCCGTCGTTTTGCTGGAAGCAATAGCGTAGTAGACTACGCTATTACTTCTGGAAAAACGACTGATCCGGTGCACAAAAGACACAAACGGAAGACGGGCACAGTCTCCGTCACCATTGAAATCAATGGTAATGAAAACGGTGTCAGTTTGTGTCTGCTCAGGGTCCCGTTCTGACGGAGCCTAAGCCGGTTTATACCACATTTTTAGCGTCAGTATGTCTGTGTACCAAAATAACCTATACAGATATATTCTGTAGAATACCCATAGGCGTCTTTGTGGAAAAGTATGCCTAAAGTGTGTCTTTTGGCATACACATAATGCACGGTCCTAACCAGCACTAACTACATATGAATATTGCAGTCAGTGTACCACAACCTCTTAGGGCCTGTGCACATCACGTTTTGGCCCTATGTTTAACATATAGCCCAGTAAAGCTCCCGACGTATACATGAAAGTCTACTGCACTCTTCCATCCTCAAAAAAAAAAAAAAAAAAGGTATTCTGACGTATCACAGCCCGACAGAGGCCCAAAAACTTTTTTGCCTCCGTTGGACTAATGGAGCCCTATGGGCCTGTGTAAACATAGGGCATAAATGTGATTGTTCTAAGGGCATGTGGACAAACGCCTTTGTGTATTAACCCCTTTCCGACATTTGACGTATGCCTACGACATAGCCGGGTAGGGAAAGTATGGAGCGGGCTCACGGGTTGACCCCGCTCCATACAACGCGGGTGTCGGCTGTATGTTACAGCCGACACTTCACAGTAACCAGCGGGATCGTGCTCGAGTGCGATCCTGCAAGTTTACCCCATCAAATGCTGCGGTCAATAGCGATCGTGGCATCTAAAGCAAGAAAGGGGAGGTTGACCCCCTCTAACAGTTCATCGGCCCCCCTGCGATGCGATGGCAGGGTGCCGATGGTTGCTATGGCAGCCTGGGGTCCTAATGAAGCCCTATAGTTCTGCCATCTTTGTGCTTAATAGAAGCCCATCAGAAAGACGACATACTGCAATACATTTTTAAAGCAGTATATAGTGCAAGAGATCTAACGATTGCATGTACCCCTAAATTGTACCAGTAAAAACTACAGCTTATCCCGCAAAAAATATGCCCTCATGCCGCTTAATCGACAGAAATATAAAAAAGTTATGGCTCCCAGAATTTGGAGACACAAATTAAATTTAAATTTTTCAGTTCGTTTTTTCCATGTCAAAGTAGTAAAATATAGAAAAATAAAACTATATAAATTTGGTATCACCGTAATCGTATTGACACGCAGAATAAAGTTAACATGTTGTTTTAATTGCACGGTGAATTCCATAAAAAGGAAGCGCAAAAAACAATAGAGGAATCGCTGTTTTTTTCATTTTCTACCCAACAAATATTTTTCCTAGTACATTAAATGGTACAATAAATGGTTACATTAAAAACTACAACTCATCCCGCAAAAACCAAGCCCTCATAGGACTATATCGACGGACAAATAAAAAATGTATGGCTTTTGGAAGGTGGGTAAGAAAAAATGAAAATCTGAGAAATGCCTGCGGTGGGAAGGGGTGGACTTCATAGAGGGGCCAGGGCATTGAGCTCTGGCAGACTCCACCCACTATGAATTACATAGTTGCCCATTCGTTTGAATGGGCACCATGTAATACTTCATATTTCCTATAGTAGTTGTTGCAGGAAAAATGAGCGGACGCGGAGAGCTTCCCGCGAAAATAACAGCTAATCGCTGGGTGCGAAAGCCCCTAAGAATCTCATATGTAAAACTATTGTAAAGATGCAGCAATTTTCTACATGTCTGTTCATCTATAGAAAGTCCACGACCAGTATATAAAATGTATGTATGTATTCAATTATTCTTCATGACTCAAAGGGTTGTCAAATACACATCATAATTACATAATTAACATGAATAATATTTCATATGCATTTGGCTTTGTGTACACGACTTTCTAAATAGATTGCCTGTGCCTGCTGTATACGGGTGTGTTACATAAAGGGTGGATATAGTTTAGATCACTGTGCATACAAACTATGTAAGGCAAATATTCTTTCTTAGGGCTTATTCACACAAACATTGTATACGTCTATGTGACGGCCGTTAAAAAAACCAACGGCCGTCACACGGACGCATGTATTTCAATGGGGCCGATGTTTTAACAGACCATGTGAAGGGTCCGTTGAAAAACAGAACAGGTCCCATGGGTGCAACTCGGACGTGAAAAACTTGCACTCGGTTGTGTGAATTTGGCCTTAATCACTCGGGCAGCGGATAAGCTATGAAAGCGCCTACAATGGTAAATATAAAAAGAGTTTGGTTAATTACCGATTCTCAACAGTTCCTACGCTGCTGTGCGGACACGGTGGTCTGCGTAGTCATGTGATGTGCCGACACAACTTCAAGCAAGATTGTAAAATTTTTATATTTTACAATTCAATTTTTATTGTGCGCACGGCATTGTCATATACAGTGTCCCTATAGTTCTATAGTATGGAACGTATCCTTGTAGCAGCATGCAATGGCGCAATTCTTCTAACTTCTAAAACGTTTTTTTTCAGACTTTTACGAATGCGGCGATACCAGTTATGCAAAAAAAAAAATCACACTGCTTTTTGGGGAAAAAGTGTAAAAGGTTGTTTTTTTTTTATTTTTAACTTTTAATATATATTTTTTTAAAGTGTTAAAAAAAAACTATATTTATATTTTTTATTAGTCAATTCAAGGACTAATAAATAGTAATGCAAAAGTAATATTTTTCAGTATATCGTACTACAGGCTCCTATTAAGCCGTGCCTCTGCAGCAACGCAAGTGAATGAGGTGGCATTGCGACCTGCAAGTTACAGCAACTGCGACTTGACAATCACAAGAAACCCAAAGTCGCCGTGTAGCCATAGCCTGAAGAGCATGGTAGAGCCGTGTACACAGAGTCCATACACTCCCCAACAAGCAGCCGGACGGCCTCCACGTGCTGCAGTACAGGCTCCATTGGAAAGCGGACGTACGGAGACATTCTCCCCTAGTACAATGGAGAATTCCATTATTTTTTTTTTCTGTTGCATGCGCATGGATTTCAAATTAGGAAGCCTCTGTATGATCTCGTATGAAATAGACATTAATATAAGCACAGGTTTATTCTTACTTATTAAGCTTTAATGTAGATGGCAACCAGCAGGTGGTGCTTGTACACCAGGCACCAAAATCATAGCAGGGGAATGCTGCAGCAAAACTTTCCTATAGTTCCGTCAGTGCCATGTGCTATAGAGGGATATATAAATAACTAAGTAATGATGTCCTTGCACAGTACAAGGTCAGGAGGTAAATCCTTCCTTTTTAGGGGTCATTCACAGAGCATTGACGCATACAGAATCAGTACAGACTTGTGGACACTACCTGCGAGGCAATATGGTGCCTAGAAGCATTGGATACCTTTATAATACAGCCTGCAATGAAACATGGCACAAATTTGTTCTTCGCAGATTCCTTATTAATGAAATTAGAAGCCCATGGAGTTACAGTATGGGTCCATAGCAGGCTAAGGTCGTTGTATTACAAATCCGTACAACACTGATCTGTAGCATATGCATTAAGATGGAAACTTGAAGCCGGCTTTTTATGAATATTTCCTAACCGGAATATACTAGTCAATGGTAGAAGCACATTAAGAGGAAACACTGTGGATTTTCCGCAACAGAATTCATTGCGGAAAATCCACAGTGTAGAATGGATGCGATTTGAAAAAAAATCTCATCCACACACCGCGGAAAATATCCCCTGAAAAAAAAGTTCATAAATGAACCCCCGATGCAGGTTTTTAAGCCGCAGCATGTCAATTTATGTTGCGGATTCACTGATCTTCTGTTGCAGGTTTTCCCCATTGAATTCAATGGGGAGGTAAAACCCCGCCACAAAAAGAGGCATGTATTGCGACTTTTGCAGCGGAAACGCAAATGAATTAAAGAAAAATAAAGATTTTTAATTAGAAATTATTTAAAAAAAGCTCACACTTTCCCCCCTGCCGTAATCCTAGCGTTGCGATCCTCTCTTCTGAGCGCAGCCTGGCCTCCTGGGATGACGTTTCTGTTACTGCTGCAGCAAATCAAAGGCTGCAGCGATCACATGGACTACGTCATCCCAGGAGGCCAGGCTCCTCTCAGAAGATAGCGATGCGTCACCATGACTACGGCCGAGGAAGTATAAAGTTTTTCTTTTTTTTATTGCTGCAGGATTTCCAAAGCGGACATTCCGCTCGAAAAACTGCACCACAATTTGGTGCGGTTTTTAGGGCGGAATGCTCTGCAACTGCTTGGGCATATAAACTGTGGAGTTTTACGCAGTGTATCCGCCTAGTGTGTTTCTACCCTAAATATATATATTTTTTAACTCTTTCCTTATTCCATATATACATTTTTAAAATAGAACATCCATATCATGTATATTCCTAATTATATATATATATATATATATACATACATACATACATACATACATACACACACACACTCATTAACTATCTACTCCTCAAACACCCTACTCCCCCTTCCCACAGAAGGTAAAAAAAAAACTAAAAAAAACGAACCCCCCCCCCCACAGAATCACCCATGCTTATTTTGCCATGGAGACCATCTCTTATTAAATTTACCCCTTGATATTTCCGTTATTCTTAGTTAATTCCTTACACCAGCACTCTGAAACTTCAGTTGGAATCCCACCTTTTACTTTGTGCCCATATTTACAGTGAGCTGCAAGTTCTGCTGACAAACTATTCTCCCTGCTTTCCCATTAACCAAGATTCCCTTCTGCCACCTCACTGATTGCCCCGTCATTCCCTACAGAGCTGCACATACTAGTCCTTCTCAATGAATTAGAGTATCATCAAAAAGTTAATTAAGTAATTCAATTTAAAAAAGTGAAACTCGGGGGCGTGGCTTGGACATGGCGGTGTAGAGACGTTTCTCCTCGGAGCTCCGGACCCACGATATAGAAATCGCCCATTAAGGGCATACTCACCGATCCCCGGCGCAGCATGACGAAGGGGAGAAGCCGTAAGAACCCGCCGGATACCTCGGGAACTCCCTCCGGTCCTCGTTGGACGGAACTCCGCCGCGCTCCTCATCTTTGCCTCCTGTAGGCCGCACTCAGCCTCCGTCACCGCGTGGGGCCTTGCCGCCTCCCCCTCACACAGATCTGGATCTGCCCGGTGGCCTTTCGTGCCTTCCTGGAGGAGAGATGTCGTCCCCAGCAGGAGGTCAGTGTTCAGCAGGGGGTATCGGGTCGGCTCCCCCACTCCAACCCGCAGCTCTTCTCCCTATACTGTCTCAGGCAGCCGTCGGTCAGGGACCGTCAGGGACGCCATTACACGCGACAGCGCAGCAGCAGCATCTACCACAGCAGGGTGCACGGAGCCAGGACACGCCAGCCATCTTTAGGGGGTCACTGGCCACACCAACATGCGCAAGGGAACCCCAGTCAGCCTCTTCCCAGGGTCCCCCGTTATCCATGGAGCGAACCCTGGCTGAATTATGGGAGATGGTCAAGGTACTCCCCACCAAAACCGACCTCGATCACCGTCTTGCCCGGCTGGAAGAGAAACACGATCGGGCCATTGGCGCGGTCACGCAGGAGGTACGTGCATTGACCGAGAGGGTTGAAACTTTGGAGCGGCAGCATTCCATATCCTCACTAGATATCTCCGTCCTATCACAGTCCCAGGCCACCCAAGCTACGCAAATACGGGACTTCTCTTTACACCTGGATGATGTAGAAAACAGGGGGAGACGGAACAATCTGAAATTACGAGGCATTCCGGAGTCAGTCCCCCCAGATGGCCTTTATGACACTGTCCCAAATCTTTAACACCCTCCTTGGCTGACCGCGTGATATGACCATCGAAATGGACAGAGTCCACAGATTAGCGGGCCCCCGGAATAGAGACGGTAATCAACCCAGGGACGTGATTTGTAGAGTGCATTTCTACAAGCAAAAAGAAGAAATCGCCAGGAGAGAATGGGAGAAGGGGTCTGTTCCCTTTGAAGGCGCTGATATTACCATTCTGCCAGATGTCTCGAGGCTGACGCTATCCATGCGCCGATTAGTCCGACCCTTGCTGGAAGCGACAAAGGCTGTGGGCGCAACCTACAGATGGGGACACCCCTTCCACATTATTCTTCGCAGGTTGGGACAATCCTTTGCAGTCCGGTCCCTAGATGACCTAGGAGGAAGCGTTCCGGTTTTTGGAGATCTCACCGGTACGGGTACCCGACTGGACCGAACCTCCGACTTCGTTTGCACTCAGAGGGGGTCCGTTTCCAGAGTTCGTGTCCCGCTTTCCGCCTCGTCGTGGAGCAGAGCAACCCGTGACCCGACCTCCAGAGCGACGATCCCCACATGGAGACCGCCGATACGGGCCCATGGATTCCCGGCCCCCCAGGACGCCGCTCTCCTCGAAGAGACTGATAGCCCCCATTATGTCTATATATGTGGACAGATAAATGCAAATCCCTTGTTTCCCCCCCTTTCTCTCATGCAGGGTTCTCATCAAGCTGTGAATGATGGTGTTGAAGGCAGAACTCTAACGGAGGGTCTGGTGTTCAGGTTAATGGTGGCTTGGGAGATTACTATGGATATTTAGTCTGAAGGGATGGGTGGGTCCAGTTTACTTGATAAGTTGACCTGATGGGTTCGGGGCTTCGATACTAGTTATTTTGGATTTTTTTACTGTTGATTGCTGTGTTTGTGAGACACTGTTTTTCTGCACTCCTGTTCTTTCACGTTCCCCATTGGGTTCCGAGATCTGCGCTAAGGCGGGAGGCTTCCTCTGGGAAGGCGTAGCTCTCGTAGAGTATTGGAGGTCTTAGCACTCTATCTTTAGAGTGTTTGTGTCATTTGCTTCTCTTTTTTTTTTTTCCTTTCCTTTCCTTCCTCCCCTCTCCCCCGTCTGTCCGTACATCTGTCAGTCACCATGTCTGACATAACTGTTATCTCTCTGAACGCACAGGGGCTGAATATTCCCGAGTAAAGAGGTCCTCCATTCTCCGCCTCCTATGGAAACGGAAAGCACAAGTGGCGTTCCTGCAGGAGACGCACTTTCGGGCGGACGGTATACAGAGGCTCACAGATTCCAACTACCCGGACGTGTACCACAGTTCCTTACCTAACCCAATGGCGGAACTAAATAGATATTCGCAACTGTCCAACTTTAAGTCCAAAGCTCTCAACATTTCGTTGCCGCACAATCTGGTCGACGATCTGCCAGAGTCCTTTCCATTCAAATGGGCAAGAGACTCCCTCAAATATCTAGGGGTGCAGCTCCCCGGGGACTTGTCGCGCCTTTACGCGGTGAACTTCCCTCCGTTGCTTCAACGGGTAAAAGGGGACTTGGACTCGTGGACTTCTGGTACCTTCACCTGGTTTGGGAGGTGCGCAATGTTCAAAATGAATATTTTGCCGCGGATCCTATACCTTTTTCAGGCCCTCCCGATACACATCCCACGCCCGTTTTTTCAATCTTTGTTGTCTCTCCTACACAAATTTATCTGGGCCGGGAAACCTGCGCGTATTGCCCGCTCCATGCTCTTTCGTACAAAGTGGGAAGGGGGTGTGGGTCTTCCAGACTTTATTTCCTACCATCATGCCTCCCACCTGGCACGAATCCTAGACTGGTGCAGACATAATGAGATTAAGGAATGGGTGTCTATGGAACAAGCATTCTTAACAGTCCCCCTGCAGACTTTACCATGGTTGGGTACCCAAATTCCCCTGGCAGCAAGGACACACCCGACGATCGGGCCCACCCTAACAGTTGCGGCACGGATATTCCCTAGGGCAGAGATCTCCCCGTCCCCCTCTCCCCGATCTTGGGTAACTCTGCCTTTCCGCCGGGGCGGGAAGGAGGCCCCCTTCCTGCAACGGCGGAGGGCAGGTCAGGGACGTGCTACACACTTCTTGCAGGAGGAGAGTTGGATGTCGGGAGCGCAGCTACAGTCCCTGACAGATCCTGTCTCCTTTTCTACATGGCAGGTCACCCAGCTACGACACTTCCTGGTGAGCTTACCCAACCCAGCGGCGTATGCACGTGATAACTCCCCGTTTGAACTACTTTGCACAGGCACGGGCACGGTGCGACACTCGCTGTCCAAACTATACAGGCTACTGTTTTCGCCCTCTAACCAGTGCATCCCTTCCTATCTGCTTAGCTGGGAACAGGATTTGGGGCTCTCATTCACTCCTGAACAGCGGGATCGTCTGTTCACTATGACACACAAGTCCTCAATGGCCAGTAGATATCAAGAGGCAGGGTTTAAAATTCTGTCACGCTGGTATAGAGTGCCTTCCAGATTGTATGCTATGTTCCCGGCGGTCTCACCTCTGTGCTGGAGATGTGGGAACCATGTGGGTACAATCTTACATTTTTTTGGGACTGTCCACTCTTGGCTGAATTTTGGTCTGAGGTGTGGCGCATTTCCTCTAAATTTACGGATTTTCCCCTTCCAAGATCACCAGACTTATTTCTGCTCCATCTGTGTGAGATACCTCTGTCCATGTATAAGCGCTCAGTCGTGCGCCACTTGGTGAACGGAGCGAGAGCGTGCGTACCGGCGTTGTGGAGACAGACCTGTCCCCCGTCGGTTGGCATGTGGTGTCACAAGATCCAGGAGATTATGAGAATGGAGGACCTCACAGCATCGATGAAATGGTCCCATTCATCCTTCCTCAAAACGTGGCGGGAATGGATCAGGTTTCAATCCCCCGAGGAATACAAGGTCATCATGGCCCCGGGTTCCCCTCCCTAGGCACAAGTAGGTCAGCTCCATGTCTATCCTTCCCCCTCCTTTCTCTTCTGTCCTTGTAATATTCTTTCCTTCCTCATTATTTCTCAGTACTACAAATGGAGTCTTATGCACCGCTGCCGGTACAGGGTGCATAGCTGCAGGTTTTGCACGACCATCCCGAGAGATAATGCACTTGTTTTTGTTCTCACTGAATTTCTGCACTTTATGTAACAGGCCTGAGGCCGATGTCAATACCATATTGATGTGTGTTCTGAAGATTTTTGTATGACTGCCTGTACATCTGTATACTACAAAATCAAAATAAAAGAATTTATAAAAAAAAAAAAGTGAAACGCGTATATTGTATAGATTCATTACACACAGAGTGATCTATTTCCAACATTTTTTTTATTTTAAATGTTAATGATTATGGCTAACAGTTAGTTAATGAAAACCCAAAATTTAGACTTTCAGAAAATTAGAATATTGGGTAAAAGTTGAAGATTGTAGCCTCATGGTGTCACACTCTAATCAGCGAATCAACACAAAACACCCGCAAAGGTTTCCTTAGGCTGGGTTCACACGAGCATGTTACGTCCGTAATGGACGGAACGTATTTCGGCCGCAGATCCCGGACCGAACACAGTGCAGGGAGCCGGGCTCCTAGCATCATAGTTATGTACGACGCTAGGAGTCCCTGCCTCTCCGTGGAACTACTGTCCCGTACTGAAAACATGATTACAGTACGGGACAGTTGTCCTGCAGCGAGGCAGGGACTCCTAGCGTCGTACATAACTATGATGCAAGGAGCCCGGCTCCCTGCAGTGTGTTCGTTCCGGGATCTGCGGCCGAAATACGTTCCATCCATTACGGACGTAACGTGCTCGTGTGAACCCAGCCTAAGGCTTTACAAGGACTGGTCTGTTGCTCAGTGGTCCAGTCGTGTTTTCAGAAGAAAGTAAATTTTGCATTTCATTTGGAAATCTCGGTCCCAGACTCTGAAGGAAGAGAGGAGAGGAGTCAATCCAAGTGTCTTGCGGTCCAGTGTGAAGTTTCCACAGTCAGTGATGGTTTGGGGGCCGTGTCATCTGCTGGTGTTGGTCCACTGTGTTATATCAAGTCCAGAGTCAGCGCAGCGTCTAGCAGGAAATTTTCGAGCACTTCATGCTTCCCTCTGCTGACAGCGTTATGGAGATGCTGATTTCATTTTCCAGCACTGCCAAAAGTACCAATACCTGGTGTAATAACCACAGTATCACTGCGCTTGATTGGCCAGCAATTTCGCCTGACCTAAACCCCATAGAGAATCTATGGGGTATTGTCAAGAGGAAGATGAGAGACACCAGACCCAACAATGCAGACGAGCTGAAGACCGCTATCAAAGCAACCTGGGCTTCCATAACACCTCAGCAGTGCCACAGGCTGATCACCTCCATGCCACGCCGCATTGATAACCCCTCAGCAGTGCCACAGGCTGATCGCCTCCATGCCACACCGCATTGATGCAGTAATTCATGCAAAAGGAGCCCCGACCAAATATTGAGGGCATATACTGGACATGCTTTTCAGTAGGCCAACATTTCAGTATTAAAAATCATTTTTGGAATTGGGCTTATATAATATTCTAATTTTCTGAGACAGTAAATTTTGAGTTTTCTTTAATTGTTAGGGTATGTTCACACGACCTATTTTCAGCCGTTTTTCGAGCTGTAAACGCCCCGAAAAACGGCTAAAAATACGGGGGCTGAATGCCTCCAAACATCTGCCCATTGATTTCAATGGGAAAAACGGCATTCCGTTCCAACGAGTTTTTTTTTTACGCGACTGTTTTTAAAAACACGCCTCGTAAAAACAATAACTTGTCACTCCTTGAGCCGTTTTTGGAGCCATCTCAATAGAAAAACAGCTCCAAAACGGCCATAAAAAACGCATCAAAAAACACCCAATGCTTTCAAAATGGCTGGAAATCAGAGGCTGTTTTCCCTTGAAAACAGCTCCGTATTTTACAGCCGTTTTTCGTTTGCCATGTGAACATAGCCATAATTTTGAACGTTGAAATAAAAAAAATGCTGGAAATAGATCAGTGTGTGTAATGAATCTATAGAATATATGAGTTTCACTTTTTGAATTGAATTACTGAAATAAATTAACTTTTTGATGATATTCTAATTCATTGAGAAGGACTAGTATGGTAAGTCCCCCCACCCACCAGTTGTCATGCCACATAGAGTAAACCAAATCACACGATATATGTATGACCAACTATCAGTGATATGCATATAGATGGCAGGTGTTTATTTATCATTTGTGTGGCTCATTACCAGCTCATGTACTTTACAACTGATCAGTGATATAGTGAAGGGGGAGGGCATTGTAAACATACCTTTTGTCTCGGCCACGCAAGTTCACTGACCGAGAAAACGATGTTTAATTCTCCTGGCACCGCGATTGCAAGTGCCAATAAGACAGGCACATGATGCGCAAGTGCTTCTGCACTGCACGCTGCCAACCCCGTCCCTCTGAATGATAGCTATAGGGGTGTCCTGATTGGCTGCTAGACAGAAGGTACATTTACAATGCCCTCCCCCTCCCCTATATAGTCTTGTCAGCAATTTTGATGCCTCAAGACTGCTGACAGATTCCCTTTGACAATTATATCAGGACAGTAAACAGATTAGACAGCAGAAACATATTTCCGATACAAATTACCCTGGTATCTGGCAGCTCCTCCAAATTAGGGATGTCACGATACCAGAATTTGGACTTCGATACCGATACTTCGTTTAGTATTGCGATTTCGATACCAAAACGATACTTTGCCAACAGTAATAAAAAAAAAGTTCTTCCATTTTCTGATGTGAAGCGCGAGGTGTGATGATGAATTTAACCTCCATGTGCCTCACATTAATAGTAATTAACCCTATTATTTTTCTCAGTCATAATGGGGTTAATTACTATTAATGTGAGGCACATGGAGGTTAAATTCATCACACCTCGTGCCTCACAATAAGTGAAAGAAGTTTTTATTTTATTTTTTTACAGCGTACATATCATAAATGATGCAAAAAAATAGTTGTGCAGGTTATTACGGCCGCGCCAATACCGAATATGTGCATGTTTTATGTTTTGAGACTTATTTTAAAGAGGCTCTGTCACCACATTATAAGTGGCCTATCTCCTAAATAATCTGATCGGCGCTGTAATGTAGATTACAGCCGTGTTTTTTATTTATAAAAACTATCATTTTTGATGGAGTTATGACCCATTTTAGATTTATGCTAATGAGTTTCTTAATGGACATCTGGACGTGTTTTACTTTTTGACCAAGTGGGCGTTGTGGAGAGAAGTGTATGACGCTGACCAATCAGTGTCATACACTGCTCTCCATTCATTTACACAGCACATAGTAATCTTATTACATCACTATGTGCAGCCACATACACACACTATAACGTTACTGCAGTGTCCTGACAGTGAATATACATCACCTCCGGTCAGGACGTGATGTCTATTCACAATCCTGACATTTCTGTAGCGTCTGTGTGATATTTACAGCAAGGCAAGAAAAATCATGCGAGATTACGATGTAACCTGTCATTTAAAACGAGATTACGCTTGCCTTGCTGTAAATATCACACAGACGCTACAGAAGTGTCAGGATTGTGAATAGACATCACGTACTGGTCCGTGAGTTCCCCCGCAAAGGGGCCCACTAAGTCTGTCGCCCAAGGGCCCACATAAACCTGGAGTCGGCCCTGTTCCAATCAATACACAGGTCAGCTACCAGCCGACGAACGTGCAAACGCTCATTCATCAACTGATCGCATCTTTTATGCGACCTAAAAAACTATCGCTAGTCGGCAGCACATCACTCTGTGTAAACAGGGGATGTGCTGCTGACATGATACAAATGCACGGGGACGAACGATCATAGTAACAATCGTTCGTCCCCAGACATTACCAACGATTGCTCCTTGTGAATGGAGCGAACAAGCGCTGATCTATATGCTGTATCGGCAATCGTTTTCACGGCCAGTATCGGGCCGTCTAAAAGGACCTTTACTCCTAATACAGAATAACATTCTCTAAAGCTGCACAAAACATTTGTTTCCTATCACCAATCTGTTCGTTCTTGATTTTCAGGAAATCCTTTCCTTATTATCAGTGATTATTGGCAGACTGCCTATAAAAAGTTTCAACTATTCAGTAAACACTTATTCTTAAAGAAGCACGCTGCTTTATTTTTTTTTATTGCACCCTCCAATTGTACATTGGTGTTTCAGTGGGGGGCTGTGTGCAGAAATACTTACCGATCCCCGCATCTTGTCATTTTTCGGGTCCAGCGCCGCTCACGTGATCACATTCTGACCTGGTCTGGAATCTCTGCTTTTCATAAAACCGGAAGTCAGGCTCTCAATGCATTCCTATGGTGCCTCGTTCTGGCTCCCAAAGGAATGCATTGAGAGCCTGACTTCCGGTTTATTCAAAAGCACAGTGACTCCAGACGAGTCAGGGGGGAGATCAAGTGAGCGGCGCTGGAACCGAAAAATACAAGATGCGGGGATCAATAAATATTTTTGCACACAGCACCCCACTGAAACACCAATGTACAAATGGAGGGTGCAATAAAAACAATAATGTGGAGTGCTCCTTTAACCCCTTCCCGTGATTGGGCGTAACTGTACGTCCGAAATCAAAGTGATTTCCCGCAGACGGGCGTACAGTTACGCCCTGCAGATAAAGCGAGCACAGGAGCTGTGCGCGCTTTATCTTCAGCGGCTGTCAGCTGTTATACACAGCTGACATGCCGCTGCGATGGCTGTTACCGCCGATCGCAGCCATTTAACCCCTTCAATGCGGCTGTCAATGACGTCCGCCGCATTGAAGTGGTTTACAGAGGGAGGGAGCTCCCTCTGTAACCCCCGGCCCCCCCCCCCGCGGTGGATCGCAGGTGGCGATTGTTGCTATGGCAACCAGGAAGCCGTTACTAGGCTTCCTGGTTGCCCAGGTACGGTAGCCTATTAGGTCCTGCCCGAGGCAGGACCTAATACGCTAACTGTCAAATGAAAAATGACAGTTGCGATGCACTGCACTACATAAGTAGTGCAGTGCATCGTACCGGGGGGGCACGACGGCAGAAGTCATCTCTGTCTAAGTGTCATACTGTCAAAGTGTCCTGGCAGTTATACATGGCACAGATCTAACATCCATCTCTCTTCTCTTCATACAGGTATATAATCCATTTCATTCCTGCATGAACCTCATCCCTGCTGTAGCTGCATTTCAAAAAGCTGAAACTTTTTTTTTATGGTATATAATCCATTTCATTCCTGCATGAACCTCATCCCTGCTGTAGCTGCATTTCAAAAAGCTGAAACTTTTATTTTATGGTATATAATCCATTTCATTCCTGCATGAACCTCATCCCTGCTGTAGCTGCATTTCAAAAAGCTGAAACTTTTATTTTATGGTATATAACTCTGCTTTCCTGTCTTGCTATATAGTCTAATGTTATCTCAAAGTTTTGTCAAAGTGTTTGATCGTCGTTAAGTTTTATGAGCATCCAGACCTGCTAGTTTGTTTGTTTATCTCTGCAGAGCTTTTCACCTCATGTGTCTAGTTGATTTGATTAATAGCTGAACGAGCTTAATTAGGCCTAGATCTGAGCATCTACTCCCCTATAAATTTAGATGTAGCATATGGGGAAGGCACTCGTGCAGGGGGGCACGACGGCAGAAGTCATCTCTGTCTAAGTGTCATACTGTCAAAGTGTCCTGGCAGTTATACATGGCAGTTAAGTGTCATACTGTCAAAGTGTCCTGGCAGTTATACATGGCAGTTAAGTGTCATACTGTCAAAGTGTCCTGGCAGTTATACATGGCAGTTAAGTGTCATACTGTCAAAGTGTCCTGGCAGTTATACATGGCAGTTAAGTGTCATACTGTCAAAGTGTCCTGGCAGTTATACATGGCAGTTAAGTGTCATACTGTCAAAGTGTCCTGGCAGTTATACATGGCAGTTAAGTGTCATACTGTCAAAGTGTCCTGGCAGTTATACATGGCAGTTGGACAGGGTCAGTGACAGGTAAGCTGCATTACCAAACCAGACAAACTAGCCCACGCTCTCAATATTAGATTTCTAACTATCTGTAAACAAACATGTTTGCCACCGCTCTCATCATTATAGCTGCACTTGGTTTTCAATCCTATCGCCCATTTAAGACTTGCCCAAAAACAGTCCACATCAGTCCCTCTCTCCTTGCCTCGCCTATGTACAGCTCCCATTCACTATTCACTTTCCTCAGTCAACTTAACCCATCTCATCCCACTGCCCAACATAAAAAACGCTCTCATAAATCACAGAACCATCTACTGTCTCTCTCCATTCTCCTGCTACTAGCTGCAGGGGACATCTCTCCCAACCCTGGCCCTCCCTTTTCTTCTGCCAAGCTCATCAAGATCAACCACTTACCTGCCACACATAGAAACCCTGCAAATCTTCTTGCCATTCCTTGTGTGTCTTCTCCTGTCTCTTTTAACTGTGCTCTCTGGAACTCTCGGTCCGTGTGCAACAAACTCACCTTTATTCATGACTTATTCCTTTCTAACTCTCTCAACCTTCTGGCTCTTACAGAAACATGGCTACACCTGTCTGACACTGCTTCCCCTGCTGCTCTATCTTATGGTGGTCTCCAGTTCTCTCATGCCCCCAGAACTGAGAACAGGCAGGGTGGAGGAGTAGGTATACTTCTTTCCCCACACTGCACTTTCCAGGTCATTCCCCCGGTCCCCTCACTCACATTTCCCTCTTTTGAAGTCCACACCCTCAGACTCTTTCACCCTTTTCCCCTCCGAGTGGCAGTTGTCTACCGCCCACCGGGCTCACCCCGCCAATTCCTGGATCATTTTGCTGCCTGGCTTCCACAATTTCTATCCTCTGAAACACCCACTCTCATCATGGGTGACTTCAACATCCCCATTGATAACCCAATCTCCTCATCTGCCTCCCAGTTTCTATCTTTAACCTCGTCCCTCGGTCTGTCACAACTTACTAACTCTCCTACACATGAAGACGGGCATTCACTTGACCTGGTCTTCTTCCGGCTCTGCTCAGTTTCTGACTTTATTAACTCTCCTCTCCCACTTTCTGACCACAATCTTCTCTCCTTTACTATCAAATATTCTCTGCCTCCTCAGGTCATCCCTACGTATCAGACATACAGAAATCTACATGCCATTAACACTGTGAAATTCATAGACAGTCTACAGTCCTCATTGTCCCCTATCTCTTCCCTCTCCTGTCCCAATCTGGCTGCCAAACTTTATAATAACACTCTCAAAAATGCATTGGATGAAGCAGCCCCCACTACACTCCGAACCACCCGACAAAGACGACGACAACCCTGGCACACGCCTCAATCCCGCTTTCTTCACCGGTGCTTGAGATGTGCCGAACGACTGTGGAGAAAATCGCATTTGGATGCAGATTTCCTCCATTACAAATTTATGCTCAAAACTTACAACTCTGCCCTTCACCGCGCCAAACAAGTCTACTTCACTTCTCTCATCTCCACACTATCTAATAATCCAAAACGCCTCTTTGATACTTTTCACTCCCTCCTTAGTCCTAAAGTGCAGACGCCAATCACAGATCTCAGTGCTGAAGACCTGGCCAATTATTTGAAAGTTAAAATTGACAACATCCGGCATGATATTATCTCCCAGTCCCCTAGTAACATCGATCCCCTTCCCCACCGCACTCCCTCTTCTTCACTCTCAGCATTTGACCCAATAACTGAAGAAGAAGTCTCGAGGCTCCTCTCTTCTTCTCGTCCTACTACCTGCCCTAGTGATCCTGTCCCCTCACACCTCCTCCAGTCCCTCTCCCCGGCTGTCACTAGTCACCTCACTAAAATATTTAACCTCTCTCTTTCCTCTGGTATCTTTCCCTCCGCTTTTAAACATGCCATTATAAACCCATTATTGAAAAAACCAAAACTTGACCCATCCAGCGCTGCCAACTACCGACCAGTCTCTAATCTGCCCTTCATCTCTAAACTCCTGGAACGCTTGGTCTACTCTCGCCTTATCCGCTATCTCTCTGCTAACTCCATTCTTGACCCCTTACAATCTGGTTTCCGCACTCTACACTCCACAGAAACTGCCCTTACTAAAGTCTCAAATGATCTCTTGGCGGCTAAATCGGACGGTAAATCCTCTCTCCTGATTCTTTTGGATCTCTCTGCAGCCTTTGACACTGTAGACCACAAACTCCTACTTAACATGCTCCACTCTATTGGCCTCAAGGACGCGGCTCTCTCTTGGTTTTCCTCCTATCTCTCTGACCGCTCATTCAGTGTGTCATTTGCTGGTTCCACCTCTTCTCCTCTTCCCCTTGATATCGGGGTTCCTCAGGGATCAGTCCTAGGTCCGCTCCTCTTTTCTCTCTACACAGCTCCTATTGGACAAACCATCAGCAGATTTGGCTTCCAGTACCATCTCTACGCTGATGACACCCAATTATATACCTCTTCCCGTGACATCACCCCTGCTCTAATACAGAACACCAGTGATTGTCTGTCCGCTGTCTCTAACATCATGTCCTCTCTCTATCTGAAACTGAATCTTTCTAAAACTGAGCTCCTTGTGTTCCCACCATCTACTAACCTCCCTAAACCTGATGTCTCCATCTCTGTGTGTGGCACTATCATCACTCCTAAGCAGCACGCCCGCTGTCTCGGGGTTATTTTTGACTCAGATCTTTCCTTTACTCCTCACATACAATCACTTTCACGCTCCTGTCATTTTCACCTCAAAAACATCTCCAGAATCCGCTCTTTTCTTACGGAGGAAACTGCCAAAACTCTCATTGTTGCTCTGATTCACTCTCGTCTTGACTACTGTAACTCATTACTAGTCGGTCTTCCCCTCACTAAACTCTCCCCTCTCCAATCTATCCTCAATGCAGCAGCCAGGCTCATCTTTATGACCAACCGCTACACCAACGCCTCTAATCTGTGCCAGTCACTGCACTGGTTGCCCATCCCCTTCCGAATAAAATTCAAACTTATTACTCTCACCCACAAAGCTCTCCACAGTGCTGCACCTCCTTACATCTCCTCCCTCATCTCTGTCTACCACCCTACTCGGACTCTACGTTCTGCCAACGACCTTAGATTAAAATCCTCCATAATCCGAACCTTCCACTACCGTCTCCAGGATTTCTCTCGTGCTGCACCCGTCCTCTGGAATGTGCTACCCCAGACAATCAGATTAATTCCCAATATCCACAGTTTTAAACGTGCCCTGAAAACACATCTATTTAGACAGGCCTATAACATTCCCTAATCTGACTCCTTTCCATGGCCCTCCATTTAGATTAGTCATCAGAATAAGATTCCCTCACACTCCTTCTCTTCATGTCCGTCATACACGGATACTGGCTGGTGACCGGCTCATGCAGCTTTATGTTACCACCGCATGTGTATAAAAATGGCCGGACTATTGTACAGAACAAACACTGTTACACTTTGTGTCTCCCTTATGTCCTCATAGATTGTAAGCTCTTGCGAGCAGGGTCCTCACTCCCCAGGTTTGAATTGTAAATGATCTTTGTCACTATGTAATGTCTGATATTGTTTGTTTCATGTTCCCTCTAAATTGTAAAGTGCTGCGTAATATGTTGGCGCTATATAAATAAAGATTATTATTATTATTATCAGAAGACCAGATCTTCAAGTCCCCAGGTCAGTGTAAAAAAAAAAGTAAAAAAAAAAATGTGAAAGAAAAATAAATAAATAAAAGTTAATAAATAATAAAAACAACTTGCCCTGTTTCCCTGATCAACTCCTTTATTATTAAAAAAACCTGAAAATATGAAAAAAAACTATACATAATAGGTATCGCCGCGTTCGGAACGGCCTGATCTATAAAAATATATCATTATTTTTACCACACGGTGAACACCGTAAATTTTTTTTATAAAAAACAATGACCGCATTTTTTTTTTTGGTCATCTTGTCTCAAAAAAAATGTAATAAAAAGTGATCAAAAACTAGCTGCCTGAGTTGGTGAACTGCTTCACGAAGCTCCAATTGTTATGTATGCTCCAATTTCTTATTTGTTCTGTGTATTGTTTAGTTATGTAAGTTAGGCAGATATGCAAAGTTATGTAACAATGTTTACAGGAATACCCGACAGGTGGGGTTAAAGGAAGGGAAGGATAGAGGAGATAGAGGAGATGAAGGAGGGCTGATAGCCCATGGGGAATAACTTCCAAGATCAAACCTAGTTTGCTGGGAAGCATTCACTATCACATGTTCATTTATACATTTTTTGTAATGTTTATTATTATGGCAATGCATTACTGTATGATTTGTGTTTTTTTTGTGTGGTGAAAAAATTCAATAAAAATATGTTTAAAAAAAAAAAGTGATCAAAAAGTCGCAAGTAACGCAAAATGGTACAAATAGAAACTACAGTTCGCCACGCATAAAACAAGCCCTCCCGCAGCGATATGAACGAAAAAATAAAAAAGTTACGGCTCTCAGAAAATGGCGACACTAAAACATGATTTTTTTAGAAAAGAGTATTATTATTGTGGGAACGTAGTGAAACGTAAAAAAACGATATCAATTTGGTGTCGCTGTAATCGTATCGCCCCGCAGAATAAAGTTAACATGTTGTTTATACTGCACGGTGACCACTGTAAAAAAAAAAAAAAAAAAAGAAACGTGCTGGAATGGCTGTTTTTTGGTTTCCTCATCTCCCAAAAAATCGAATAAATAGTGATAAAAAAAAATTGCATGTACCCCAAAATGGAACCAATAAAAATTACAGCTCGTTCCACAAAAAACACGCCCTCACACAGCTCCGTCAACGGAAAAATAACTTGTTATGACTCTCAAAACGCAATGATGCTAAATGACGGCCCAGACTCATTTTACGGTCCAGTAGAATTTCACTAAATACCCCACATCGTCATCTGCTGGACCCCACAGGTGGACCCCGTAGATGCAGCGGAGATGAGGAAACTTTAGGGCCTTGTGCGGCTTATAGGGCTAATGAAGAAGTCAAATATAAGGCAATACTGGAGCGCAGATATTTTGTATAATACCCTGTGCATAAAGGATTGGTTCAAAGCGTACCACACCAATCCATGGATTATTCATTCACCCCATTATTACATCATCCTATTATGACCTGATGTACTCCGCCCAGTTTACATATACCCTGATGTACTCCGCCCAGTTTACATATACCCTGATGTACTCCTCACATATTACATATACCATGATGTACTCCTCACAGCTTACATATACCCTGATGTACTCCGCACAGCTTACATATACCCTGATGTACTCCGCACAGCTTACATATACCCTGATGTACTCCGCACAGCTTACATATACCCTGATGTACTCCGCACAGATTACATATACCCTGATGTACTCCGCACAGATTACATATACCCTGATGTACTCCGCACAGATTACATACACCCTGATGTACTCCGCCCAGCTTACATATACCCTGATGTACCCGCACATATTACATATATCCTGATGTACTCCGCACAGCTTACATATACCCTGATGTACTCCGCCCAGCTTACATATACCCTGATGTACTCCGCCCAGCTTACATATACCCTGATGTACTCCGCCCAGCTTACATATACCCTGATGTACCCGCACATATTACATATACCCTGATGTACTCCGCCCAGCTTACATATATACCCTTGATGTACTCCGCCCAGCTCACATATGCCCCCACATTATAAGCTGAAATACCACTAATACACCAAGCAAAATCTGCGCTTCAAAAGCCAAATGGTGGTCCAACTGAGCCTGGCAGTGAGCCCAAACGGCAATTTATGACCACATATGGGGTATTCTGGAGAACCCGCTTAACAATTTATGGGATGTGTGTGGTACAAGCTGGGCACAACACATTGGGCACTGAAATGGCATATTTGTTGAAAACAGCCATTTTCAATCTGCAATATCTATTGTTTACTCATTTTTGCAAAACACTTGTGCGGTCAAAATGCTCACTACACCCCTAGATCAATTCTTTGAGGTATCTAGTTTCCAAAATGGGGTAATTTTTCGGGGGGTACCACTGTACTGGTACTATAGCTCAATGCAACATGGTGTCAAAAAACAAATCTTATAAAATCTCCACTCCAAATACTAAATGGCGCTCCTTCCCTTTAGACCCTTGCTGTATGTCCAAATAGCAGTTTATGACCACGTGTGGGGTATTTCCCTACTCTGAAGAAGTTGCTTTACAAATGTTACGGTGCTTTTTCTCCTTTATTTGTTGAGAAAATGAAAAATGTTTAACTAATGCTACGTCTTATTGGAAAATAATGTAATTTTTCATTTTCACTGCCCATTTCTAATAAAATCTATGAGACACCTGTGGGGTCAAAATGCTCACTACACCCCTAGATGAATTCCTCAAAGGGTGTAGTTTGCCAATTGGAGTCACTTTTGGGGAGTTTCCACTCTACTGCTACCTAAGGGGCTTTGCAAAAGCGACATGGCGCAGAAAAACCAATCCAGCAAAATCTGCTCTCCAAAAGCCAAATGGCGCTCCTTCCCTTCTGAGCCCTGATGTGTATTCATACAGTACTTTATTACCACATATCGGGTATTTCCGTACTCTGGAGAAGTTGCTTTACAAATGATATGGTGATTTTTCTCCTTTATTTGATGAGAAAATGAAAATTTTTTACCTAAAGCTACGTCTTAGTGGAAAAAAATGAAATTGTTCATGTTTACTGCCCAAATCTAATGAAATCTATGAAACACCTGGGGGGGTCAAAATGCTCACTACACCCCTAGTTGAATTCCTCTAGGGGTGTAGTTTCCCAAATGGAGTCACTTTTGGGGGGTTTCCTCTGTACTGGTACCTTAGGGGCTTTACAAATGCGGCATTGTGCCGAGAAATCAAACCAGCAAAATCTGTACTTCAAAAGCTAAATGGCGTGCCTTCCCTTCTGAGTCCTGCCGCTTCCCCAAACAGCTGTTTATGACCACATGTTGGGTATTTCCGTACTCTGGAGAAGTTGCTTTACAAATGTTGGGGTGCTTTTCATCATTTATTTGTTGAAAAAAATAAAAATGTTGAGGTAAAGCTACATCTTATTGGAAAATAATGTAATTTTTAAATTTCACTGCCCAATTCTAATGAAATCTATGAAACACCTGTGGGGTCAAAATGCTCATTACACCCCTAGATGAATTCCTCAAGGGGTGTAGTTTCCTAAATGGAGTCACTTTTGGGGGGTTTCCACTGTACTGGTACCTTAGGAGCTTTACAAATGCGACATGGTGCAGAGAAATGAATCCCGCAAAATCAGCGCTCCAAAAGCTAAATGGCATGCCTTCCCTTCGGAGTCCTGCCGCTTCCCCAAACAGCCGTTTATGACCACATGTTGGGTATTTCCGTATTCTGGAGAAGTTGCTTTACAAATGGTGGGGTGCTTTTTATCATTTATTTGTTGAAAAAATTAAAAATTTTGAGGTAAAGCTACATGGTATTGGAAAATAATGTAATTTTTCATTTTCACTGCCCAATTCTAATGAAATCTATGAAACACCTGTAGGGTCAAAATGCTCACTACACCCCTAGATGAATTCCTCAAGGCGTGTAATTTCCAAAATGGGGTATTTTTTGGGGTGTTTCCTTTGTTTCGGCACTACAAGACCTCTTCTAACCTGACATGGTGCCTGAAATATAATCTAAGAAAAGGAAGGCCCTAAAAATCCTCTAGGTGCTCCTTTGCTTCTGAGGCCGGTATTTCAGTCCAGTAGCGCACTAGGGCCACATGTGGAATATTTCTAAAAACTGCAGAATCAGGGCAATAAATATTCAGTTGTGCTTCTCCGGTAAAAACTTTCAGTATTACAGGAAAAATGGATTAAAATGGAATTTCTGCAAAAAAAAAAAATGAAATTTGTAAATTTCCCCGCTACTTTGCTTTAATTCCTGTGAAACGCCTAAAGGGTTAAAAAAACTTTCTGAATGCTGTTTTGAATACTTTGAGGGGTGCAGTTTTTAAAGTGGGGTGATTTGTGGGGGTTTCTAATATATAAGGCCCTCAAAGCCACTTGACAACTGAACTGTTCCCTAAAAAAATGGGTTTTTGAAATGTTCTTGAAAATGTGAGAAATTGCTGCTAACTTATAAGCCTTGTAACGCCCTAGAAAAATAAAACCATGTTCAAAAAATGATGCCAATCTAAAGTAGACATGTGGGAAATGTTAGCTAGTGACTATTTTGTGTGCTATAACTATCTGTCTTACAAGCAGATACATTTGAATTTAGAAAATGCTAATTTTTTGCAAATTTTCACTAAATTTTGGTGTTTTTCACACAAAAATATTGAATATATCGACCAAATTTTTCCACTAACATAAAGTACAATATGTCACGAGAAAACAATCTCAGAATCGCTTGGATAGGTAAAAGTATTCCCGAGTTATTACCACATAAAGTAACACACGTCAGATTTAAAAAATGAGGCTCTCCCATTTGGTCCAAAAGTGGCTCAGTCCTGAAGGGGTTAATAGCTAAAATAAAACAGAAAGGCATACAGTAGCTTCCACCACCATACTAAAAGGTGACATATCGCTAAGATTTGTCATCATGATCTGATCAATGGGTGTACGACCGGTAGGACCACCACAGCACCCTCTAAACCAGGCGCTGTGTAAAAGCTGCAACTCGGCCCCCTTGCATTTCTCTACACACTGTCATGGTCACTTCAGTCCCAGCTGTGAGGGTATGTTTACACGGCTTAGCAAAATATGTCTGAAAATACGGAGCTGTTTTCAGGCGAAAACAGCTCCTAATTTTCAGACGTTTTTTTATAGCAACTTGCGTTTTTCGTGGCGTATTTTAGACGTTATTGGAGCTGTTTTTCAATGGAGTCAATGAAAAACAGCTCCAAAAACGTCCCAAGAAGTGACATGCACTTTTTTTTTGCGGGCGTCTTTTGACAGCGACGCGTAAAATAACACCTTGTGGGAACAGAACATCGTAAAACCCATTGAAAGCAATGGGCAGATGTTTGTAGGCGTAATGGAGCAGTTTTTGTCAGGCGTAATTCGAGGCGTAAAACGCCCAAATTACGTCTGAAAACAGTGCGTGTGAACATACCCTTAGACTCCCATCAGAATTTGACCAACCCTTCCTTGTCTTATTCTCATTCAGTAGGAAACGTATGACTTAATTTTGCTTTAAATGATATAGCTAAGAATTATGTATGCCATATTGCTTAAGAAAGGTGGTATTTGGTTTATCCCTGCCCACCTTACCTTACCCAGATTAGTGCTCCCCAAGCGCCTTGGAGCCATGGTCTCCATATCTTTCACTAATGAAAGCTAATAGGCCTGAAAGAGCTGTATGCAAGTTGGAATAAATTGCTTTGTACTTATTAGGCTGTGCTCACACTGCAGTTTCAACAGGCTTTTTTTGTTTTGGTTGATGTAATCTTATTGAAAAAAAAAAAAAAAGCCACAAAAACGCAGTGTGTTAGGAGGTATCCGCGCTACACACCAGTGGTTCGGGATGAACAGTTAGCCACCTGGGAGAGAATGGAACAATTTGCATGTCACCACCCACAATCTCAGAATAAGGATTAAAGAGGATATCCGGTTGTTAAAAAAAAAAAAAAAGTCACAAATGCTATAAAATAAAAAAAGAATCACTAGTGATCCACCAGCTCCGGAGGCCCCCCCCCGCCAGTCTTGGTTTACAAGCTGCCAGCAATAACATGACGTACCGGCACGTGACTGTTGCAGTCAATCAGTGCCATACTTACTGGCATCACCATATTGATGCATGATGTACAATACCAGTCAAAAGTTTGGACACACCTTTTCATTCCATGGTTTTTCTTGCGTGTTTTTTTTTCCTACATTGTATTATCATATTGAAGACATGATAACTCTGAAGGAACATATGGAATTAAGTAGCAAACAAAAAGTGTTAAACAAACCAGAATGTTTTAAATTCTTCAATGTAGCCCCCTTTTGCTTTGATGACAGCTTTGCACACTTGGCATTTTCTGAGGTTGTCACCTGAAATGGTTTGCCAACAGTCTTGAAGGAGTTACCAGAGATGCTCAGCAGTTTTTGGCTGCTTTTCCTTCACCACAGTCCAACTTATCCCAAACCATTTTAATTGGGTTTAGGTCGGGTGATTGTGGAGGCCATGTCACCTGACACAGCACTCCATCACTCTCCCGCTTGGTCAAATGCCCCTTACATAGCCTGAAGGTGTGTTTAGGGTCATTGTCCTGTTGAAAAACAAATGATGAACCCACTAAGCGCAAACCAGATGGGATGGCAAGTCATTGCGGAATGCTTTGGTAGCCATGCTGGTTACATGTTCCTTGAATTTTGAATAAATCCTTAACAGTATCACCAACAAAGAACCCTCACACTATCACACCTCCTCCTCCATGCTTCACGGTGGGAACCACACTTGTAGAAACCAACCATGCGCTCACCTTTTCTGCATCTCACATGGCGGTTGGGACCAAAAATCTCAAATTTTGACTCTTTAGACCAAAGTACAGATTTCCACTGGTCCATTCCATTCCTTGTGTTTCTTGGCCCAAACAATTCTCTTCTTTCTCAGTAGTGGTTTCTTTGCATCAATTTGACCATAAAGGCCTGATTCTTGCAGGCTCCTCTGAACAGTTGATGATGAGATGTGTCTGGTACTTGATCTCTGAAGTATTTTTGTGGGCTCTAACCTGAGGTGCTGTTAATGTGCGAATTCTGAGGCTGGTAACTCTAATGAACTTATCCTCTGCAGGTAATTCTTGGTCTTCCCTTCGTGGGGCGGTCCTCATGGGAGCGAGTTTCATCATAGCGTTTGATGGTTTTCATGAATGCACTTGAGGATACCTTCAGTTTTCCTGAAATGACCTTCATGTCTTAGGGTATGTTCACACGGCAGCGTCCGTAACGGCTGAAATTACGGTGCTGTTTTCAGGAGAAAACAGCTCCGTAATTTCAGCCGTAATGGTATGTTGAGGCGCTTTTTGCTGCGTCCATTATGGACGTTAAATGGAGCTGGTTTTCCATGGAGTCCATGGAAAACGGCTCCATTCACGTCTGAAGAAGTGACAGGCACTTCTTTGACGCAGGCGTCTTTTTTACGCCCCGCCTTTTGACAGCGGGGCGTAAAAAAAATGACCGTGTGCACAGAACATCGTAAGACCCATTCTAATGAATGGGCAGATGTTTGCCAACGTTATCGAGGCACATTTTCGGACGTAAATCGAGGCGTAAAACGCCAGAATTACGTCCGTAAATAAGCCATGTTAACATACCCTTAAAGTAATGGACTGTCCATTTTCTTTACTTAGTTGAGCGGTTCTTGCCATAGCGTGGATTAGAACAGTGGTTGAATAGGACTAAACACTGTATGGAAGTGTGTACCAATCCTACCTCTGCACGACACAACTGATGGTCTCAAACACATTATGAAGGCAAGAAACTCAACACATTAAGGCTTTGTTCACATCTGTGCTACGGCTCCATTCCGATGGAACGGAGCCATGACAGACACAAACGGAAATGGTTTCCGTTTGTGTCTGTCAGCGCTCCGTCCCTATGGAAAGCTCAGATGAAAGGAAGCCCTAGCGCAGGTGTGAACGAAGCCTAACTCTTGACAATGCATACCTGTTAAATTGAAAACCATTCCAGGTGACAACCTCATGAAGCTGATTCAGAGACTTCCAAGTGTGTGCAAAGCGGTCATCAAAGCAAAAGGGGGCTACATTGAAGAATCTAAAATAAAAACAAATTCTGGTTTGTGTAACACTTTGTTTACTACTTAATTCCATGTGTTCCTTCAAATTTTTTATGTCTTCAATATGAATCTACAATCTAGAAAAAAAAACATGGAATGAAATGGTGTCCAAAGTTTTGACTGCCACTCTGTCAAATTGCTTGAGGAAGGTGGTGTTTGGTTGCTTTCAGCCCTGCCCTAAGGTACAATCATGGAAATATTTCCACGGCCTTGCATGGCAGAACATGGCCAGTAATATGGTCCTATAGGCACGGAGCATACACACAATAAATAATGTGCTAGAATGGGAGCTCTAATAAGACCTAGTAAATGGAGCATGGGTATGAGAATCTATTCATATTGAATTTGCAGGCATACACCGAACGAATCTTTGGGGCCTCATTGGCCTGACATATGCCAAAAGAGTGTCCTTTTGACGTACTGGTGAAGTTATGTGGGGCATTCTGACGAAAGACTCGCAGTGTGAATACAGGCCAGGATCACACAGTTTTGATGCAGTTTTTGGCTCCGTTTTTTGTGTCAAAGTCAGAAGCGGATCCAAAAGGAAGAAAAACTAAAGAAAGGACGCTTGCAAAATACGAAGCATCGAAAAAATATGCTGCATATCACCTTCCAATTTTTGGAATCCTCTGACATTCACGCAACATTGTCACTACAACTGTCGCGTTGCGACAAAACCGAGGCAAAAAGATGTTATAATAATGGCAAGTCTTATCAAAGGGATATGTCATCGCTTCATGCCACAAGTACGGTACACCTAAACATCGAGCTGGATCAGTCCTAGCCAGCTCATTTTTATATAAAAACACAGCAGCCCACACTAGAGTGCAGTGGTCTCCAACCTGTGGCTCCACTGCCATTGCAAAACTACAACTCCCAGCATGCCCTGTGGAGACCACTGTGTGTTATGCTACATTTTGACGCGTCGCACACACATTTGTACAGTAACCAGGTCTTACAATGTATATTAAAATATAACAATCTCATAGTGAATATAGTAACATCGTCTCTACCGCCTCCGACCTAATACGCATGCGCTTACCATTTGCCAAGCCCTGTCAAGCGATTACTTCCGGGTTATTAGCGTCCAATATGAGTTTCCTGTGAGTTAGCCTTTGCACGCCTGCGTACTCACATAAACAAGCCTTTAGACTGCGCATGCTCAAAGGGTCTACGTATATCATGCACATGCACTTTGAAAGTACGGCGCTTCTCATCTCGCGCATGCGCCATGAGGTCTTTGCCTTGCGTTCCCGCGCATGCGTGGAGCTCTGTGACTGTGAGGTTGCGGCTGACAAGGCGTCCGGCAGCACAGGAGGGCGGAGATCGGGCCAGAGAGATCCGTGTAAGCACATCTTGGGGTCGGGTGAGGGTCTTGGAAGTATCTTCTCGTGCTTCATAAATACCGCTTGTGTGCCTATGTGCGGTTTTACGGGTAGCAGTGGATTTGTTGCCTTGTCATTTTTTGGTAGTGAAGGGTCTGTGTATACGGTGAGGGCAGGGGTGGGACAGGACAAGTGTCCATGCTTTATATATGTGAGAGTGCCCGGTACATCAGATGTAATTGCTTAGTAGGAGACTTTGTGTCTTCTTTTCTTTCAGTCTCAATTCACGTTCAGTAGAAAAAAAATACTCAAAATCGACCCTCTATTGCTTTACCTCATGACCTGCAGGGGCTGGCGGGGCTAGTTGTGAGTATCGATATTTGCCACCAGCAATTCCTTCTGTATACTGAGTGACTCCGCTTCATCTTCACAGGAGCATGAAGAGAAGCGTTGTCATCGACTGGGGGCGCCGCTTGTTTCTAGCTAGAAGTTTGTTTGGTTCTGTCTAAAAATCTGAAATGTCAACTTTGGTAGTCTGACTCCTTAATAAATAATTACTATGAAAAACTCCATGTTTTCCTTTTAAATACCGTGTCTGTGGTTTGTCAGGACACTTGTTCTCTTCTGGGATATACCGGACGGACGTAGAGATGGGCTGAGCCCTATAACAGGTGGTTGGAATTATTATCGCCGTATTTATTCCCGGTCCTGTACTCGTATTCCCGGTCCTGTACTCGTATTCCCGGTCCTGTACTCGTATTCCCGGTCCTGTACTCGTATTCCAGTGCTGTACAGAGATTGTCAGCGACGACAAAACGATATTTATCGGAACAGCGATAACGTTATTTTTATTTATTTTCTTCATTTATATAGCGCCAACATAAACCGCCGTGCTGTAGAGATATTGTCATCGCTCACGATGTCCCCATTGGGGTTTGACCATCTCGTTGCAGATAGAACCATATTGTTTATTACCAAAAAATCTGAATAATCATAGCAAAATATTTTTGCCTAATCTTTTGTATAAACATTAGACTCTGGAGGATTGTGGCCGAGCCTGGGGCTTCAATTATACCTCTAGCATAGATAAATGTGTGCCAATGGGGGGGCCGTACGCTGTTGAACACAATGCAAGCATAATAGACCGTCCTCATGACAACAATCCCTGGCAATATCCCTCGTAGAGGGGGCTTCACTGCTCAGGACGTCCTTCTGTCAGACGCTGCGGGGAAATGGTAAGAAATATCACCCCTATTACTTGGTCGGTCATTGGTGGTAAGAGGCTCCATGTAATACTTCACCTTCAGTGGTCGCCACAGCGCCCCCGGTGATATCTGCTCATTGCCGAGGGTTGCAGGGTCAGAGATCAGCTGGTCATTGGGGGTTTTTAGGAGTCAGACCGGAGCAGCTTTCTTCAGGGGCGACCCGTTTTTTGATAATCGTTACGTCATTGACATTGCTGCTGGCCCATTCAGGTTGTTTTGTAGACTGTCCATGGAACGTCTTCTTGCTTGGTGACTAAGGCCCTATTCAGACGTTGCAGTTGAGGTGCGATTACTTATTGCGCGGCAGAATCGGACAACAAATACCACACACGGGTTTAGCGCAAATTGCCACGGTTCTGCAGCTATCACAGATCGTTAAAACTGTAAAACCGCATGTGATTTTTTTTTTTTAGCTGCGTGGCAATAAGTGCACCTCCAACTGTAACGTCTGAAAACAGTCAAATTGGCTCCAACTGGCCATCAAAATCGACAGAATTTTTTTGGTGCGATCATTTCCGTTTACTCATTGTGAGGCGTACTGAAGTGATTGGTTTTGGATTTGTTGTATCGTTACTGTTTCCATTTTTTTTTTTTTTTTTTTCTGAAACGCTCAACAATTTGTTACTTCCACCTGAAGTTTACAGCAAGTGTATCAGATAAGGCTCTGTTCACATTTGCGGTGTGAATTCTAGTTTTACAGTTCTGTCATGGGAGCAGGAAAACTGAATTCAAACTCTGACGGAACAGTCACACGATGGACACAAACAGTGCCCGACGGACCCCATTGTCTTATTATGACTTCCGCCGCGGTGTCCGTCATTTTGACGGAAAAAATAGTCTTTCCGGCAAATGTGACAGGGCCTCCTCGCTGGTGTGAACAGAGCTTTAGTGTACTACTTGCTGCTTTTTGAGTGTGGGGTCCATTATCCTGGAACTTTCCAAATGAAAGAACACCGAGCATTCCTGATCCCGAAATACAAGTCTTCACTTTTCCATCTCATATTTTATTTATTATGCGCACGTTAAGCGCCGATGTTTCCATGTTGCGCTCGGCCGTTATGTTCGCTTCACTGGAAATGCTGCATGTTGTTTAGTCGTTATTCGGGCGCGGAGCTTCGGATTCTATGATCAAGAATGATTTGCCTTTTTCATTTGTGATTTCTAAAATTGAACGTGTGACTGGGAATGCTGTGGCGAGCACTGGTGACTGTTTTTTTTTTTCTGTTTTTTCCTAAGTCCATTAGATGGGACTTGTTTCATAAAAGTATGGGCGGCTGTGTTGAGCAATTTCAGTTTCTTGGAAGAAAAAAAAATCGTTGCAGCTTCGCATTTCTCTGTACTGCTGATGCACTACAGAAAAGGTCGTAGGCCAGGGCTGGCCGATTATGACCTAAATCACGATTAATTTAACATGTAACCTCGATTACGATTAATGAATGATTATTTTGACCACACCTCTTTTTGGATGCCGCACCCCCTATTTGCATGTAATGCCATTGAATTAATATTCCCCGAGCCTGCTGTATACGCCTAGTATATAATCTGCCCCCACACAGTATATTGCCCCCATAGTGTTAACCACAGTGTAATGCCCCCATAAGTGCCCTCCACGCAGTGTAATGCCCCCATAACTGCCCTCCACGCAGTGTAATGCCCCCATAACTGCCCTCCACGCAGTGTAATGCCCCCATAACTGCCCTCCACGCAGTGTAATGCCCCCATAACTGCCCTCCACGCAGTGTAATGCCCCCATAACTGCCCTCCACGCAGTGTAATGCCCCCATAACTGCCCTCCACGCAGTGTAATGCCCCCATAACTGCCCTCCACGCAGTGTAATGCCCCCATAACTGCCCTCCACGCAGTGTAATGCCCCCATAACTGCCCTCCACGCAGTGTAATGCCCCCATAACTGCCCTCCACGCAGTGTAATGCCCCCATAACTGCCCTCCACGCAGTGTAATGCCCCCATAACTGCCCTCCACGCAGTGTAATGCCCCCATAACTGCCTTCCACGCAGTATAATGCCCTCCACACAGTATAATATCCCCATAGCTGCCTCTACATGGTATAATGCCCCCATAACTGCCCTCCACACAGTATAAAGTCCACCATAGCTGCCCCCACTCTGTATAATGCCCCCCAATAGTGCCTGATAAAAATAATACACATACTCGCCTAACCCCGTTCCAACGACGAGTGGAGACCCGTCTGCTCCTCTGGTCTGTGCGGCGTGGATCAGACAGGCGCGATGTTGTCACTGCCTCGTGTCCGGCGATACATAGTGAATGGCAGAGCAGGGACCCTACGGTCCCCTGCTCTACCATTGGATTCAACTGTATCTGCGTCCTCAACATGCAGATACAGTTTAAACCAGGAAAACATAATTGATAAAACCTAAATTTGCAAGGTGACGTCGCTGAATTTCGATTATTTTTAGATTAATTGCCCAGACCTAGTCGTAGCAGTATTATATTATTTTAGAGGGTAAGGCCAAACATTTGCCTTCACAACTTGCTGTACAGTAAAGCTGCCCATACACATAAGACATTTTGGACAGATGCCGCAAACGTAGACCGGATCAACGACTATAGCCGACGTCTCCAGGTTAGGAAAAACTAGGATGGTGGACATAGTTTGCCAGAACGATGATTTATTTGTATTTATTTTTTTGACATGCACCTACTGGATCCTTCTTTTCCTCGACATCTACCATTTGGCGAGTGTCAGGCGACCCCATATACATTAGTCGTCTGATCCAGCTAACATTTACCTAATGGGCCCGTCCATCTTTAGTGCAGCCCTCAATGGATGAAAGTCCTGATTATGGGACTGAACGGACACCTAAAACCTGCAGATATGGGGCCAGCGAGGACTTTAATTGAGAAGAATATAGTAGAATCTGTAAAAATGATCCACACGAGACAATAACAGGAACTAGAGGTGCCTTTCCAGGAAGCGCGTCCTCCGAACATTGATAATTTTAACACATTTCTGAGGGGGACACGCATGAAAGTTTCAGTTTCAAGGGGAGAAATCTTCTTAGTTGGGCTGATATTTCGTTCTAACATATGTAAGGGGGTGCTGACCTGATGTGACTAAGTTCTCGTGGTCTGGGACCTATAAGATTTGGTGACAACCCCAAGGGCAAGACAAACTGAGCCTGTACCTGTCTCTAATAGGAGCTTATGGGAAAACTGAGCTCTTAGCTGGATGTAACTAGTTTCGAGTTGTTCATATTGTAATACTGGTTGCGTGTAATTTTTTTTTAAAATATATCCCCACGTGGTGGATGTGCCACGACACTTTACAGCACAATGCATGCAGAACATTTCTGAGTGGAGTTCGGGGCTTGATCCTTGTCCGCAGCGTGTCAATTCTGTCATGGGTGACAACCTTTGCAATGTGGATATTGCAGTGGATTTCATTGCCAGTTATGGCTCTCCTGAGGAATGGACTATGCTGTTGATCAGGCTGCGTAGCCACTCTGCGGCAGCCACGTTTGGATGAATTCATGCACACGTGCAGTGGCCAATGGCCACACGACAATACTACAGTGTTACCAGCAAAATCGCGAGACCATTGACCCCCACATGTGACGGCCGTAACTTATATCCTCAGGATATGCTATAAATGTCTAACAGATCCAGGTTTCACCTCTGGGATCGGCCCTACGGTGGTCCCACATCCAGACGGAGAGTCAGTTTAGAGGTGGCTGGAAATTCTGGATAAACAGCTGAGCTACGCTGTTTCCATAACTCCTGTACAAGTGAATGATTTACGGTAACGGCGTTACACAGTGAATCTCTCATGCTACTCCTTGCTCAGAGTGGAGGCATAATGAGGATCGGGGACAATTTTAGAAAGTTGCACCCTGTCCTGATTCCAGCCTTTAGGCTAGGTTCACACAGAGTTCTTTGCAGGCGGAAATTCTGCCTCAAGATTTTCCTCTCCCTGCACGCCGATTTTCACTGCGTATTTCGCCCGCGGCCATTGAGCGCCGTGGGCATAAAATGCAGCGAAATATGCTTTCTCTGTCTCCCATTGATGTCAATGGGAGGTTAGAGGCGTAAACGCCCGAAGATAGGGCATGTCCCTTTCTCCCGCGAGACGGTTTTACCGCTCGCGGGAAAAAGACGCCTCCGCCTCCCATTGAAATCAGTGGGAGGCATTTTCGGGCCGTTTTTGACGAGTTTTGCGGTGCAGTTTCCGCGTAAAGAAACTAGTCATAGAACTCTGTGTGAACATAGCCTAAACCATGTTTTTTAGGATTTTAGAACTGCTTTATTATGTATTTTATTCATTGCTATAGATGATGGTATTAGAGGAATTTGTTTATGAACAGAGGATTAGCTAGAGGCTGTCACTTGGGTTGGGTCACATAGTGAGCTGCTTGGGGATGCTGCTTTATCATTATTGCTGTGTGAGTAGCTCCGGCATTTATATCGCTTTGTCATTTCTTGTTAGGGACGTGGTCCTGCTCACCAATCCCATTGTAAAGCCTCGCGCACACATGTCTGCATTTAGGCCTGTAATAGGGTCCTCAATATGTCACGCTGTAAAACGTATCACGTGGGATAACCAGCGTCGCCACTGAGGTGTTAGGCTGGATTCACACGAGCATGTTCGGTCCGTAAAGGACGGAACGTATTTCGGCCGCAAGTCCCGGACCGAACACACTGCAGGGAGCCGGGCTCCTAGCATCATAGTTATGTACGACGCTAGGAGTCCCTTCCTCGCTACGGGACAACTGTCCCGTACTGTAATCATGTTTTCAGTACGGGACAGTTGTCCCGCAGCGAGGCAGGAACTCCTAGTGTCGTACATAACTATAATGCTAGGAGCCCGGCTCCCTGCACTGTGTTCGGTCCCGTACTTGCGGCCGAAATACGTTCCGTCCTTTACGGACCGAACATGCTCATGTGAACCCAGCCTTAGGCAGCCTCTTCTCTCTCTCGTACACCGTAGACGTAGAATTGACTTGCTCCGTCTAACCAAATCTGACATTTTAGATGTCCATTGATAGTTTGTCTGGTGCCAGCTTTATTTTGCAATTTTAAGGCCCCAGTAGGGACTTGAACGGTCTGTTTAGACATTGAAATGCAGTTAAAAGTGCTCTGAAAAAATAAGCATTTTCACCGCGATTTGGTGTGTTTTTCAATGCACTTGCCTTCTTTTTACCCTGGAGTTCATTTAAATGTTGGGGTTTTCGGATGCAATTGTAACAACATCTGAATAGACCCTAAGGCTGGTGCTAAATGATCGCAGATTGCAAGGTACGCGTATCTTTGCCTGCATAGACTTTAAAGAGGTTGTCCGAAATAAAATGACTTTGTGTTAATGCTTGTAATTTTATGAATGTAAATACATTTGTAATATACTTACGTTTTCCAAAGTGGCCCCATTTCCAGATCCTGCCATGGGGTACTTGACGGTTGACGTCACTCTCTGCACTGGCTGCTGTGTTGATCTTCAACTCTCTTCCGGTTTTACGACACTTCACTTGTGACGTGCCAAGGGCTATGTTCACACGGAGTATTTTGGGGGAGGAATATCTGCCTCAAAATTCCGTTTGGAACTTTGAGGCAGATATTCCTCTCCCTGCACGCCGATTTTCGCGGCAATTATCGCGCCGTTTTTCGCCCGTGGCCATTGAGCGCCACGGGCATAAAACAGCGAGATATACGCTTTCTCCTGCCTCCCATTGAAGTCAATGGGAGGTCGGAGGCGGAAGCGCCCGAAGATAGGGCATGTCGCTGCTTTTTCCCGCGAGGCAGTTTTACTGCTCGCGGGAAAAAGACGCCGACGCCTCCCATTGAAATCAATGGGAGGCATTCTCGGGCCGTTTCTGCCGAGTTTTGCGACGCGGTTTCCGCGTCAAAAAACTCGGCAAAATACCCCGTGTGAACATAGCCTAAGGCCCTGTTCACACAGAGTTTTTTGACGCGTTTTTTGACGCGGAAAACGCGTCGGAAAACGCGCCAAAAACGACCCAAAATGACTCCCATTGATTTCAATGGGAGACGGAGGCGTTTTTTTACCGCGAGTAAAAAAAACGCCTCGCGGCAAAAATGGCCCTGTTCACACGGAGTTTTTTGACGAGTTTTTTGGGGCAGAAACCACACCAAAAAACTCCTCAAAAACCGCCCGAAAATGCCTCCCATTGATTTCAATGGGAGGCAGACGAGTTTTTTTTCCACGAGTAAAAAAAACTCGTCGTGGTAAAAAGAAGCAACATGACCCATCTTGAGGCGGTTTCCTCCTCCAAAACCCCATTTCAATGAGTCAGAAAGAGGAAAAAAAACCCTCGACGAGTGTTTTGACGAGTTTTTGTCAAACCACTGTGCAAAAACCTACTGGAGCAGTTTTTGCAGGAGGAATTTTCCTCCTGCAAAAAACTCAGTGTGAACACAATAGTGACTGGTAGCCAAAGGGAATACTTTTTGTTGCCTATTTGGATTGATTGGAGTTTTGCAGAAGTGTCTGCTGACTTGCAGGGTTCCTTAGGTTATGGACCGGACTACTTTCCCCTTTGACTCCTGACCATTAGGTTTAGGCCATGATCACACACGCCGTTTGGATGCAGTTTTTGGCTCAATGTTTATTCATGTTTCGTCAAACTTAGGCAGCTGATGTTCTGTTATTTGCAAATCCACAATAGTTGATTTAAAAAATAAATAAATTTAAATTGTGTGTCTTGATATAGAAAAGCTATAGAGTTCTGCTTCTCACTGTGGGTTCCCAGGCTTGTATACGGGATGTTATACTCGTGCCGGGCATACCTTCTAAACACGGTCTCATTATTAATAATCACACAGTAAAAGATGCCAGAACTGGTTGCTGCGGGCCGTACTCCAAAACCACCGCAACCACAGTTATTCAATAATACATTTTACTTGTATTTTTTTTATTTAGCTCATTGGTAGCCACCTAAAAAATCAATCTAATACAAGACAACTGGGTACGTATGTGTACAGATCGTGTATGTAATCTATAGGCGCCTGCAGTTTATAGAAAAACAAAACCCCACTCTTTTTTTACATGTGCAACATATTATAGAGTTCAGTGGCAATGTTTCTATAGCGCATTCTCAAACTCAAAAGCGTCTGAAAACAGCTCCTGATTTTCAGACGATTTTTTGTGCCACTCGCAATTTTCGCTGCATTTTTTTCGGCGTTTTTTACAGCCGTTTTTGTAGCCTTTTTCAGTAGTCTATGGAAAACGGCTCCAAAAACGTCCCAAGAAGTGTCCTGCACTTTTTCGCTGGGCAGATGTTTGGAGGCGTTCTGCTTCCGATTTTTCAGCCGTTTTTTTCAGACGTTTACGGCCAAAGATAGGCCGTGTGAACATACCCTCACACTGCAGCAAGTCCGCTTCAGACGCTAATGAGGTACGTGGACAGAGCATTTTATGTCTTGCGTTAAAATGTTCCTGGGAATATACATTGGTGGCCTATCAGTCAAACTTAGGGGCCATGCCGGTCCTTTAAATCATAGATATTTATCCAGGCACAGAGGCGCATCTGTCCGTGTGGCTGTGTCTAGTACTGCAGGTAATCCACATTCATAGCCTATGCCAAGTCCGGATTGTTCGTTCGTTCGTTCGTTCGTTCCCCGAGTAGCCTTTAATTAATTAATTAATTTATTTTTTTTGGAACTGCCCTACCAGCAAAAGTGAGGATCTACCCTGGTGCTTTAGTCTACCCACTTAGCAGATTCTTTCTGTAAAACTTTCTCACCTGAGATCTCCGTGCTGTATATGTAGATGCAGAGCAGAATTTTACTTATTCACAGCTCGGGCATAGGGTTTGCCACATGACACTGTAAGAGTATACCTGCACGAGTGGTAAGGAAAGAGGCGCTGTCAGGCAAATAAAGAGCTCAAGAGACTTTCAGATCTGAGGACTAGTCTCCTAAAATACCTATGTGGGGAGGAGAGTTTTTAGTTTTTCTACTTCTCCAATGCTTCTAAAAACGAAAAAATTACTATTTTGGTTTCTAAAGCTTTTATACAGTCCTATGTGTTTCCATGGTAATAGACGACAAACTATGTGTAGTCGTATCCTGTGGTCACACTCCCTCATATCTGTCTGCTATATACCTTCTGTAGGTGAGCTAAAAGCAGGGGACTGACAAAAGGGCGTATGACAGCAACATCAGACTACATTGTTGTCTGTTACCATGGAGACACATGTCTACATAAGAGCTGTAAACCCAAAACAAGAAATGTTATGATGACGTGTATTCCTATACATATAAGCTGCACAAGCGAAACAGTTCAAAACATTTTTAATAAATGGCAATTACAAAAATAATTTTTAGCCCATAATAAATGCCGGTTAATAAAAAAGAAAAAAAAAAATCCAAAGTTGTCCGTAGCTTTTAACAAGATGAAGATGTTTGGATCAAGTTAAATGTTTGCTCCAGAAGATCTGTGGGCAAAGGAGTATGAACAACAACATACAGTCTGACCTAAAGTAGCATTGAAAAGCTATGAAAGAACAGTGCTTGGCAAAGGCCGTGCGTAGACTGGGTGGGAAGTGTAAACTATTCAACTCCATCCTCGCTAGTTAAAGGGGTTATCCCAACTTTTTACAAATCGCTGCAAGTAATGAGAAAACAACCCGTACTCGCATATTCCTTCCCCGGGCGATATGGTGCTGATGCTCCGGTGGTGTTCCATCTCCTTGTTTACAAATGCCCAGCATGTGACCACTTTAGCCAATCAGAGGGCTCAGCACTCACATGTCATACTCCTGGCAGCACCGCTCAGCGATGATAGCCAAATGCAGGGATATGGCATGTGATCGCCGAGTCCTCTGCCTGCAATCATCACATGCTGGGCACTAAAACTAAGACCTGAATCACCGGGGGAAAGCGGTGAAGAGTGAGTTGCCGGTTCTTTGTTCTATCACATTTGAAGCTAGTTCTGTGAAATGTTTACAAGTCGGCCAACTCCTTTAACATTATGGGATGAGATTATAACTGTGTATATCGGCCGCTCAACGTGTTCTAACATGTAGGTGGGAGAGAATTAGCACAATATACACCGATCATGCCGTAACATTAGACCCATTTGCCTAATATTGTGTGGGTCCCTCTCATGCCCCCAAAAGTGCTCTGACCTGGCTGCCTGATTCTCATAATGCATCCTGGTGCCATCTCCTCTTCATATAATCAACCCCTATGCACCCGACCGTCCACATGATGTAAAAGACAATGGATTCATCAGACCATTTCTCCATGATCCAGTTCTGATCCTCACGTGCCCATTGTAAGCACTTTCGGTGGTGGACAGGGGTCGGCATGGGCACCCTGACTGGTCTGCGACTACGTAGCCCCAAATGCAGCACGCTGCGATGCTCTGTGTGTTTTGACCCCTTCATGTCATAGAAAACAGTAACTTTTTCAGCTATTTGTGCTGCAGTAGATCTTCTATGGGATCGGATTAGGGGGACTAGACTTTGCTCCTCAGTGAGTCTTGGCGACCTGATCTTGTCACTGTTACACAGATTGTACTTCCTTGGTCCACTTTTGGTAGGTTCTCCTCACCGTTTACCGGGAACACCCCCACAAAACCTGGCGTTTTGGAGATGCTCTGATCCAATCGTCTAGCCATCACAATATGACCCTTGTAAAAGTCGCTCAGATCCTTACATGTGCCCATTTTCCTGCTTCCAACACGTCAACTTCAAGAACGAACTGTTCACTTGCTGCCTAATACATCTCACCCTTTGATGGGCGCCATCGTAACCAGATAATCAATTGCATTTACTTGACCTGTCGGTTGATTCAGTGTTACGATTGAATGGTGTATGTGTCTCTAAGGCCCTGTTTACATGGCAGAA
The DNA here is from genome assembly GCF_050947455.1 of Rhinoderma darwinii. Classification (NCBI taxonomy): domain Eukaryota; kingdom Metazoa; phylum Chordata; class Amphibia; order Anura; family Rhinodermatidae; genus Rhinoderma; species Rhinoderma darwinii. The sequence goes on along the minus strand of NC_134694.1, from coordinate 22,143,744 downwards.
ATTTTGCGGTGGAATTTTTCAGCCGCAAATTCCGCCTCCCATTAATTTTAATGGGAGTTGGAAGCTTCTTTTTCCTGCAAGATGATTTTTTTTCAGCTGGCGGGAAAAACAAGCGTCCTGCCGACGGTGGGAATAATTCCGCGGCGGGACCCGCCACGCAATATCCGCTGTGTGAACTGACCGTTATACCAACGGCTCTTATAAAACAGTTACTGTTCTGACCTGTCCTACGTGAACTCCACATTTGGAAGTCTGGTAGCCAATGTGCCTAGAGATTTGCTGCTGGCACGTGTAGTTTTTATTAGAACTGCAGACCAGGTAACTGCGGCTTTTCCAGAACCCTCCTGTGCCAGCATTACAACTACGACACATTTAGGAATCTTCCCTTGTGTATATAAGACCTATATTGGTAAGATATGAGCAATGTGTGTTGTAGTTTAGGAGAGTAACCTAGTAACGGATAGAGGAATTTCAGTTCATTCTGCCAAAAGAGAACACTGCGCGTTTCATAGCACCACAAGTGACTGTTCTTAGTTCAGCTGGTTTCCTTTTTATGCTTAAAAGCGTTGTCTCAAATAATTTTTTAGTTCTTTTTTTTACCCTAACCACTAACTAGTAGATTAAACTTTTTTATTTTATTGTATAGCAAATGCGGATACAATTCTTGCTTTTGGGACTTGCCATGTTGTAGAGGGCACGATTACTCCAAATGATAGGGCATTGTCACGGGGTTCGTTAGGTGATTACACGATTAAAAGAGCCAGTGATGACCGTGCAGCCCCAACAAGGTTTATTGCATCACATGATGACAGAACAGGTAGCCTTCCACACAGGAACAGAACAAAGTCCCCAGGAAAATCCTCAGAGCGCTGGCCTCCGCTTCAGCTCCCGTTCAGGTCTACATCCAGAACGCCTCATCATCCACAGGTGAAGCCATTATATATCCCTAAGCAGAGAGGAACGCATTCCTTAATCTGGTAAAGTGTTTCCAGCACATGGACAATCAGATGAGTCACAGTGGTGCAGTCCACAAGGCATAAAGTGTCCTCGTTGTCCAGTCTCAACAAGGGATCATCAGGAGGCACCACCATCACTCAGCTAGAGTGCAGATGAGCAAATGAAGGCTCTGTTCACATGACCGGGCCTGAGTGTCTGCCGATAAAAACTGCCATTTTGGTCCATTTTTCTCTGCAGTTTTGCATCCGTTCCGGGTCATGTTTCCGTTTTTAGCGGCCAATTTTTGTCCCGTTTTTTGCATCAGTTTTTCATTTGTCAGTTTTTGTTTTTTTGCCACACTCTGCCCCCTGTGGACAATGCCACACTCTGCCCCCCTGTGGACAATGCCACACTCTGCCCCCCTGTGGACAATGCCACACTCTGCCCCCCTGTGGACAATGCCACACTCTGCCCCCCTGTGGACAATGCCACACTCTGCCCCCCTGTGGACAATGCCACACTCTGCCCCCCTGTGGACAATGCCACACTCTGCCCCCCTGTGGACAATGCCACACTCTGCCCCCCTGTGGACAATGCCACACTCTGCCCCCCTGTGGACAATGCCACACTCTGCCCCCCTGTGGACAATGCCACACTCTGCCCCCCTGTGGACAATGCCACGCTCTGCCCCCCTGTGGACAATGCCACGCTCTGCCCCCCTGTGGACAATGCCACGCTCTGCCCCCCTGTGGACAATGCCACGCTCTGCCCCCCTGTGGACAATGCCACGCTCTGCCCCCCCTGTGGACAATGCCACGCTCTGCCCCCCCTGTGGACAATGCCACGCTCTGCCCCCCCTGTGGACAATGCCACGCTCTGCCCCCCCTGTGGACAATGCCACGCTCTGCCCCCCCTGTGGACAATGCCACGCTCTGCCCCCCCTGTGGACAATGCCACGCTCTGCCCCCCCTGTGGACAATGCCACGCTCTGCCCCCCCTGTGGACAATGCCACGCTCTGCCCCCCCCTGTGGACAATGCCACGCTCTGCCCCCCCCTGTGGACAATGCCACGCTCTGCCCCCCCTGTGGACAATGCCACGCTCTGCCCCCCCCTGTGGACAATGCCACGCTCTGCCCCCCCCTGTGGACAATGCCACGCTCTGCCCCCCCCTGTGGACAATGCCACGCTCTGCCCCCCCCTGTGGACAATGCCACGCTCTGCCCCCCCCTGTGGACAATGCCACGCTCTGCCCCCCCCTGTGGACAATGCCACGCTCTGCCCCCCCCTGTGGACAATGCCACGCTCTGCCCCCCCTGTGGACAATGCCACGCTCTGCCCCCCCTGTGGACAATGCCACGCTCTGCCCCCCCTGTGGACAATGCCACGCTCTGCCCCCCCTGTGGACAATGCCACGCTCTGCCCCCCCCTGTGGACAATGCCACGCTCTGCCCCCCCTGTGGACAATGCCACGCTCTGCCCCCCCCCCCTGTGGACAATGCCACGCTCTGCCCCCCCCTGTGGACAATGCCACGCTCTGCCCCCCCCCCTGTGGACAATGCCACGCTCTGCCCCCCCCCTGTGGACAATGCCACGCTCTGCCCCCCCCCCTGTGGACAATGCCACGCTCTGCCCCCCCCCCTGTGGACAATGCCACGCTCTGCCCCCCCCCCCTGTGGACAATGCCACGCTCTGCCCCCCCCCCCTGTGGACAATGCCACGCTCTGCCCCCCCCTGTGGACAATGCCACGCTCTGCCCCCAGTAGCTAATGCCACACACTGCCCCCTGTAGATAGTGCCCCTTGCAGGTAGCGCCACTGTAGCTCCCTGTAGGAGGGGAATGCCTCTGGCTTGGATTCCGCTTCAGGAGTTGCTCCTGATGTCATTGTCCATATGTGGATAGTGACGTCAGGGGCTCCATCTAGGAGCTAAATCCCCATCCAGGGGGATTCCGAACCTATGGGGAGCGATAGTGGCGCTATCTACAGGAGGGTGCTGTCTACAACGAGGCTGTCTATAGACAAGGAGAGGAAAACAAACAACCGGCGCACATCGTGCATCATCTCTTGTTTAAAGTGACAAAGGGTTGGGTGTAAGCGGTTGTGTTTACCTTGTGGTGTTGTGCTAGTAGCACAACACCCAGAAGTGCCTGTATGGTCTCAGGCTGTATGGACTGCAGCTGGTAAATCCGTGCAGGGGCCGTCAGGGCTCCCTCAGTAGATCGAGATAAATGGAGAAAAAAAAAGAGGATACAATTCTCCAGCGCTGTCCAAATGTTGTGGAATTGAAGGATTCAATCCAAGGCAAGAACTTTAAATGAGATATATGTTTAATGGATAAGAATGCTACGCGTTACGAGATCGGACCGATCTCTTCATCCGGCAAATAAACATACCTGTTTCATAAATGTTTCTTTGTCTGATGAAGAAATCGGTCCGATCTCGTAACGCGTAGCATTCTTATCCATTAAACATATATCTCATTTAAAGTTCTTGCCTTGGATTGAATCCTTCAATTCCACAACATTTGGACAGCGCTGGAGAATTTTATCCTTTTTTTTTTTTCTCCATTTATCTCTACAACGAGGCTGTGGCACTACCAGCAACAAAAATTTCCTCCTTACATGCACTTCACACTGTGAGGAGGAGAGCGAGGTGGCAGAAAGCACGGCCGTCACTTGGTTCACATCCAAGTGACTGCTGTGGTTTACATGGCCCCCATAGACTTCTATTGGCAAGTTAGTGTTTTTTGTTTTTTTACCGGGCCGTCATTTTGGGGTTTATTGTTTTCACTGTGGCCGTGTGACGGCCGTTATATAAAAGGCCAACTATCCCTGGCATGTGAATGCAGCCTCAGTAGATCTAATTATCTCCCCCACTGTGTTCTCATCTGGCTGTGGAAGACTATAGTTGGGCAATACACATAACCACAAAAGGTTAAAACTCACATACAAACAGTAGAAATATAAACTAAAGTCAAAATTTGAACAAATAATGGTTTACAAAAAGCACACATAATGCACCATCACAGCGTGGTTTCTTGATTTTTCACCAATGATGTGTAGCGACTCTAAGGGTATGTGCACACACTAATTACGTCCGTAATTGACGGACTTATTTCGGCCGCAAGTACCGGACCGAACACAGTGCAGGGAGCCGGGCTCCTAGCATCATACTTATGTACGACGCTAGGAGTCCCTGCCTCGCTGCAGGAGGACAACTGTCCCGTACTGAAAACATGATTACAGTACGGGACAGTTGTCCTGCAGAGAGGCAGGGACTCCTAGCATCGTACATAAGTATGATGCTAGGAGCCCGGCTCCCTGCACTGTGTTCGGTCCGGTACTTGTGGCCGAAATACGTCCGTCAATTACGGACGTAATTAGTGTGTGTGCACATACCCTAAGTGTGACAACTGGAATGAATGGCTCTATAGGGATCTGGATACATGTAACTCATTACACCTAATGTGACTCCACCCACTATCCTACATTTTTGGATGTTTTTGGCTCTTCATCGCCCCACACCATAGCTACATTATTAGTTGTCCAAATTCTTATTATTAGTCGTGTGAATGTAGCCTGAGTCACTTTACATTAGGACAACTTATAGATGATGAGGTCTAATGTCATGAATCCGGCACAGGTTGCACCCACCAAATGGCCTAAATGCTAGAACATAATTCGCCCCTCACTGAGCCCTTTCAGATATCCCGTATTAAGGAGTAGGACGGCCCTGACTCCATGAGTGGCCCATGTTTGGGACTGCTGGCCAAGTCTAAAGGGAAATTGTTCCGTGACCAGTTCCTGTAAGATAGTATTTCCTCATTGGCCCTGATTCATGAGAACATGTGGTTTTTGTGGAAATTATGAAAATAGTTTTCATAAGGTGACCAGTTTTAGGAACATGAAACAAGTCTTTGGGCATATTTAAGTTTTCACATGTCATAGATCACTTGTATGTAGAGTTTGCAAAATTTGTCAATAATTTGTTAGCACTTTATCAAGGAAAGATCATTGTAGTAGGTAAACGCCCTAAAGGCTTTGTTCACTCTTGTTCTGCTTTTTTATTTTTATATATAAGGCCCCTTTCACACGGCAACGTATTTTCCGTGTGGATTTGCGCACCGAAACTTTCGCAGAATACAGTACTATCCATGTGGATGAGATTTGTATAAATCTCATCCACATTCTCTGAAATATTATACACTCGGAATTCAGAGCATGTTGCAGATTTTCTAATCCGCAATTTGATAACCCCTATCCTGGCTGTTTACCACTGAGATGCCGTAACCACAAGTGACTGCGCCAACTAAGCAGAGTGCCGATGCGTTGCGATGACTGTCCGCCCTCTTAGTTTTTCTAGTATTGCAGTGTATTGTACGAACGGTAGAAAGACATTTGCATTTAATAACAATATACAAAAAGTAAAATAATGTAAGCAAAAAAAGCTAATGCCGCATCCAAACTGTTACAATATAACGATATTTGTTCTTCGCGGTGAATGCTGTAAATGAAAACAAAGGCAGAATTGATGTGTTTTGGTAACCTTTCCTCTCCCCAAAATAAAACTATATTAATTTGTTACTTTTTACTGCATCCCAAAAATTATTTTCAGAACGCTAAATTGTACATTTAGGTTGAGTTCACACAAGGCAGATACGCTGCGTAAAAGCACGAAGCGTATCCGCCCTGTGCACCGCAGGGAATTCCGGGCGGAAAAATGCACTAAACTGTGTTGCGGTTTTTCATCCGTATTGTCCGCTACGGAAAACTGCAGCACGTTTCTTCCCAGGAGACCGCTGCAGCCTGCGATTTGACTGCAGCGGCTGTCACATGGGATGAAGCGTCATCCCAGGAAGCTGGCCCCCTGACATCATCAAGGCCGGCCTCTTGGGATGACGTTTCAGCCCATGTGACCGCCGCTACAGCCTGTGATTGGCTGCAGCGGTTACGTGGGATGAAACGTCATCCTAGGAGGCCGGCCTTAGGGAAAAACTCACAGACTCCTGGGTAAATATAAGATTTATTTTTTTTATTCTGAGTTGCGCTGTTTGCAGCAGAATCGCTGCAAAACCGCAACGACTGCCATTTGTTGCGGGTTTTACCTCCCCATTAAATTCAAAGGGGAAAACCTGCAACAAATAAGCAGAGTTTATGCAAATACATTTGACATTCTGCGGAATAAAATTCTGCACCGCAGGTAAATTTCTGAGCGCTTTTTATTCTGCTACTGTATTTACTGCAGATTTTCTGCAACAAATTCAGCTGCAGAAAAGCCGCAGTATTTACGCAATGAGTGAACTGACCCTTAATGGTGTAATAAAAAAAAATATACAACCTAGCAACAAGCTGTCGATGGATAAATTTAAAAAAAAAAATGTCTGTGTCCTTAAAAGCTATGTGCACATTCAAAATCATGTGGTATTATTTTTTTTTTCTTTAATAAAAATGTGTGTTTGGCGCAACTTTCTAATGACTTTTTATTAAATTATTTTTACTTTTTGAGAGGCAGCTGCTTTTATATCCTGTATACAGAGCAGCTGTATCTAGTACTGAGACCTGAATGCGGCACTGAGGGGGTCCGTGACCGCGGGAGACACGCAGGATCTTGAGCTGTTATCGATCACATCTACGTTCCTGTATTCTCAAAAAAGTACACATAATTTTGAATAAAAAGTAATTAGAAAGTTGCACCAAACACACTGATAAATATTTTTATTTTATAACCCTATTTCAAAGATGTACAGAGCCTATAAGGGGCTAAGAGACACGGATAACATTTTTAGCAATTCTGAAATGTTCAAATATTTCAGTTTCCACCTTTCCTCTTCCCAATATCCTGGTAAAATTGGAGGTTCACCTGTAATGAACCAGCCTGGATATTTTAGGGAGTGACATCGGTAGCAAATACTTAATTTATTCTGATTAGAACCGCTTCAGATAATACAGCAGGACGTCTGGGGGAGACTCTTATTCTATTTCTGCCGTTCTCTAGTATATTCCTGTAGATTCACCAAAGGTAAATGTGATCTTCATGCGAGCTTCACTGACCGCTATCAAAACCGGTGCAGAGGAAAAGTGGAGCAGTTGCCCATGGCAACCAATTAGGGTGCTGCTTTAATTTTCCAAAGGAGCTCTGAAAAGGAGGCGGAATATGGTTGCTATGGGCAACTGCTCTTTTCACTGTGCAAATCCGACCTTATCGGAACTGAAGATCGTTAAAAATGATTTGCTCTTGAGAAGATTCCGAATAAAAAGTACAGAGCGATGAACATTTGTGGGTATTATCTGACTTGAGCTATCCGATGTGGGGGCGGGGGGTTATTCTTTTACGTTTGTGAATGGCCTATAAGGAAAATTATCGTTTAGCTCCTTTATCCCTTTTGATCTTTTCCCTCCTCCTTTTTTACTGGAATTTGTAGAAGAAGAACTCGAGTACAGAACTTATTTTGCTGAGCACAATGTAGTCTTTGTAAGAGGATTGCCGGGTTTATGCTAAAATACTTCTCTTAGTTGACTAACAATCTTGCGGGAAGATATCTTTATCGGACGGCCTCCTGCACGTGAAACTTCTCTACTTACTAAGAAGAGGCACCCCCCCTCCTATAATCTTCAAAATCTGCAGTACTCTTCTTAACCATTTAAGAACCACCCGCTGTAAATTTACGACAGACGGTCCTGGTCCTTATTAGGGATGTCACGATACCATAATTTGGACTTCGATACCGATACTTTGTTTAGTATTGCGATTTCGATACCAATTTCGATACTTTTGCCAACAGTAATAACAAAAAAAAATTCTTCCGTTTTCTGATGTGAGGCGCGACGTGTGATGAATTTTGAACGCGCCTCACATTAATAGTAATTAATCCCATCATGTTTCTCAGTCATAATGGGTTAATGTGCGAGGTACATGATGGGGTTAATTACTATTAATGTGAGGAACATGGAGGTTAAATTCATCGCACCTCGCGCCTCACATTAATAAGTGAATGAAAGCCGTGTTTATTTCATTTTTTTACAGCGTACACATCATAAATGATGCAAAAAAATTGTTGTGCAGGTTATTACGGCCGCGCCAATACTGAATGTGTGAATATTTTATGTATTGAGACTTATTTTAATGTTTATTGTAAAAAAAGGTGAAGGTGTATTTTTTAAAAATTTTAACAATACTTTGTTTTTACTTTATTTTTAAACTTTAATGTACTGACATATATCAGATATGTGCCAGTACATTAGCCTGTGGACGGATAGCACACAGGCAGTTGTTAGGACATACTTGGGTAAGACAGCCCTGGGGTCCGTCAATAGACCCTGGGCTGTCTGCCCATATATGGTATGGCCCTCGATCGCGTCATAGGAATTCCCTGTGACGCGATCCAGGGGCATCCCCCCTCCTCATTTTCTCCTGAATGCTGCAGTCAGCTGTGATCGCAGCATTCAGGGGAATAACGGCGGAGATGAGAGGTTTCTCTGGTCTCCGCCGTTATAGAGCGGGGCTGCGGCTGTGTAATACAGCCATTGCCCCGCTCCTGACAGGAAGTGTGCGCGCGGTCAGCATGAGGTGATGCGGCCGGCGCTGCACTAATGAGCGGCAGTTCAGGCAGGGCCGCCATCAGGAATTTCAGGGCCCCCTACAGCAAAATTTTCTTGGCCCCCCTACCGTGGCACCGCCTGTTAACGGTGTTCCGTCCAGCACTATATCATGGTACCCAGGGCCGCCATCAGGGGGGGTATTAGGGGTACTGATGTGAGAGGCCCGGCCAAACCTAATTGAAAGGGGGGCCCGGCAAACTGCCGCGACTTGCCTTTTGGTAGAAAAAAAAACAGGCCCCTGCAATGGGGCCCGTTTTTTTCACCAAAAGAATGTCATGAGCTGCGGGTCCCCCTTTCAATTAGGTTTGGCCGGGCCTCTCACATCAGTACCCCTAATACCCCCCCTGATATCGGCCCTGGGTGGCATGGGGGCCGTCAAACACCGCCGCCCGTGCGACCGATCGCGCACACCCGCAAACTCCCGCGCATGCGCACCGGCGACCGCCTGGAACCGTGCACCGAATTTTGAGGCAGATTTTGACTTGCCCACACTATATTGCCGCGTTTGTTGCCCGCGCCGATTGAGGACAGCAGACAGAAAACGCAGCGAAAAATGCATTTTCTGCCTCCCATTGATTTCGATGGGAGGTCAGAGGCGGAACCGCGGCAAGAAAGGACGTGCTGCTTTTTCTTTTTTCCGCGACTGGCTCCCATTGATTTCAGATTAAATCAATGGGAGGCGGTTTTGGAAGTTGTTTGGTGCTGATTCTGACGCAGTGTCCGAGTCAATATCAAGGGCCAAAAACTCTGTGAACTGGGCCTTGTTGTTAGGAGGGCTTATTCAGACGAACGTGTAATACGTTCGTGCAACGTGCGTGATTTTCACGCGCCTCGCACGGACCTGTGTTACTCTATGGGGTCGTGCAGACTGTCAGTGATTTTCACGCAGCGTGTGTCCGTGTGTCCGCTGCGTAAAACTGACGACATGTCCGATATTTGTGCATTGTTCGCGCATCACGCACCCATTGAAGTCAATGGGTGCGTGAAAATCACGGCCAGCACTTCCGCAGCCTTATAAACTATGAATGAAAACAGAAAAGCACCACGTGCTACAAACATACAAACAGAGTGTCATAATGATGGCGGCTGCGCGAAAATCACGCAGCCGCGCATCATACGCTGCTGACACACGGAGCTGTTATGGACCTTTTGCATGCGCAAAATGCCACATTTTTGCGCGCGCAAAAAGCACATGCTCGTGTAAATCCGGCCTTAGGGTAGGAACACACTAGGCATGAACACTGCGGATTTTATGCAACACATTTTATTGTGGAAAATCCGTAGCGTATTATAGTCGCAGCAGAGAGTATGAGATATGAACAAATCTCATCCACACGCTGCGGAAATGCTGCGGTTCTGCCGCAAAAATCACAAATGAGAAAAAAAAAAAGGCACTTTTTTAAATTTATAAAAAAGTCTAGACTTGCCCCGGCCGTAGTTTAGGTGACGCGATCCTCTATTCTTAGTGCAGCTCGGCCTCCTGTCATGACGTTTCATACCATGTGACTGCTGCTGCGGTCACATGGTCTACAGCGTCATCCCAGGAGGCGGGGCTACGTTCAGAAGAGAGAGACGCGTCGCCCTAAACTACGGCCGGGGCAAGTCTAAAATTTTTTTTCCCTGCAGGATTCCCGCAGCGGACACGCCTCCCGAAACCTGCGCGGGTGCGCGCGCAGGCGTTCGTGGGTGCGCGCACGCGCGGGAGCTTCCTTGTGCGCGCGATCGGGTGCGCGGGCGGACTGTTTGACGGCCCCCCATGACAAGGGGAGGGGGCCCACAGCAGCTCACGACATTCTTTTGGTGAAAAAAATGGGCCCCATTGCAGGGGCCCGTTTTTTCCTACCAAAAGAATGTCGCGGCAGTTGCCGGGCCCCCCTTTCAATTAGGTTTGGCCGGGCCCCTCACACCAGTACCCCTAATACCCCCCTGATGGCGGCCCTGAGTTCAGGCACTGGAGTCAGAACATGGGGGTGTTTTGTAGTGCGCCCGCCATGTTCTGTCTCCAGTGCCGCCGCTCATTAGTGCAGCGCTGGCCGCATCGCATCATCCTGACCCCGCGAACTTATCATGACTCAGGAGCGGGGCTGTGGCTGAATTACACAGCCGCGCTCCCATACATTCATGTATTACTATACTGAGCTGTGCGGCTGCGCAGCTTCGTATCGAAATACAGGAAATAGTGGTATCGAACCGTTTAGGGATGCAGAGTATCGAAACAGTATCGAAGTTTCGATGCATCGTGCATCCCTAGTCCTTATACCCGTGCCAGTGTATATCTATAGGAGTAAAACAACATAAAAGAAATACCAACCCAATATCCCCTCCCCCCAATGATCACACCGCTAGTCCCAACCCAATTACCCTAAATTAGACGTGTAATATCTAAAAATAAACTGTAGACGACGCCAAATATGGATAAAGTCGATTTTAGGGTTACACTATTTGCAGAAAGATTTGCTAAGCAAAAAAAAACAACACAAACCCTGGATTATCACTAAAAAACACAGCAAAAATACATTGATCACCGAACAAATAACTGTGTGAACGGCCCGGGAAACAATAGGTGTCCTATTAGTGGCAGTTTTCACGGATCCCTCAGTAGACTCAAGTCTGTGAGGGATCCGAGAAAACAGGTCCCGCACGGGTTTTTCATGGTCGATTTGACACCCAGTCGTTTGAATAAATCCTAAAGTACAAATGGGGGAGCGGGGGACATTTTTTCAGAATCTGTGCTCCAACGTTGGGGACAGGCAGGCTGCTTCATCCTGCGACATTCAGGGCGGGGGGTGTATGCAGCGTTTAGGCCTATACTGAATAAAAAGTATTCTTTCTGCATTCCACATAAATGTATGCTAAAAGGCTGCAAAATAAAGTTTCCAAAAACATGGTGGGAAATAGGCCTTGGGGGCAATTTCTCATACTCCACAATCTTAGGCTACATTCAGACGAGCGAGTCCGATTTGCATGTGTAAAAAAACGCAGTGTTTTTTCTACACTTCATATCCGTGTGATTTGCGTGTGGCATGTGTTTTTTTTTCTCCTCCGCGCAAGCACTTATTTTTTTATTCCTCTGCATTTCTTTGTAACTGATATCGTCCGTGTGCTGTCCGTGGTTTGCACGCACCCATAAACTTCAATGGGCGACTAGGTGCGCAAAAACGCACCAATATAGGACGTACAGTAAGTTTCACACAACGGACCCTCGCTGTGTGAAAACTCGCGCATGTCTGAATAGCCCCGTTGAAATGAATGGGTCCGTGTGCTGTCCGTTATTTCAACGGCACGTGGACGAGGAGCACGCTCGTCTGAATGATCCCTTAGTTGGAGTCCTACACTGGGGAGATTTTGGGGTTTCTGCTTGCCTGCTACCTCCATAGCTTGACGCTTTTTCTGCCTGCTTGGAGTAGTGTCATAAATTGACTGCTAAAAACTCATTCAAATGAATCCTGTAATACATATAGTAGATGGGGTATTTATTTGTAGGGAGCACAGGATAGATGCGAGTGGCGGTACCCAAGGCAAATATGATTTTATTGGGAATTTAGATCAACCGTAAATGGTAAGATAAAATATATATTTATATTTTTATTAGGAATGTCGTTTGTTGCATCTGTTAATTTGCAACCTTTGGCACTCCAGCTGTTGGGAAACTACAACTTCCAGCGTGCCCCGACAGCCAAAGGCTTTATTATTCCAGCCGACAGCTGCCAGGGCATGCAGGGATTTGTAGTTTTACAATAGCTGGAGTGCCAAAGGTTGCTGACCCCAGGTCTACATAGACTAAAATATTTGTGCTGATTTGATACGTGGTCTGTCTGTATGTATTTTATAGGTCAAACGGTTCTCATTGTGTCCCAAGATGGTAAAGCCAGATATCCACACCCTTGCCCGCCACCTCAAGCAAGAACGCCTCTATGTTAACTCTGAAAAACAGCTCATCCAAAGGCTGAACGCTGATGTCTTGAAAACGGCAGAAAAACTGTACCACACATCTTGGATTTCTAAACAACAGAGAATAAATTTGGACAGACTTATTCTTACCAGGTACAGAATCTCAGATAATGGCGATCTGGACTATATTATATCCAAGGTCTTTGATATCAAAGGCTTCTGTGTATACGTATAATATCAATACATCATAACCACATAGAAACAAATGGTTGGAAGTAAGCACAAAATGAAATCAATGAGTTAAATTAAGTAGTTATGTGATGTTCTCCCATTGACTTTAATGTGTTCTGTTTGGTTTCCGTCAGGGTATCCATTGTTTTACCGGAAAAAATTGTGCAGCACAATGCACTATTTCTTCCTGCGTTTTTACCTCATTTGTGACTGAGATTCCCAATGGAGCCTCTTGCGCAGATCTGAGCTTAGCCGAACATTTATAGACTATCCATAGGACATGCCATAAATGTTTGATTAGTCGGTGTCCCATCTCTGGGGCCACTACTAATCACGAGAGATGTCCCAGTTTGCTGAGGTCGTACTTGTGTGGATGCGCTCTATTCTAGTTTTTGGGAGTTTTGAAATCGCTGTCTGATCGTTGTTGCCTGTTTCTGTAACAGCCATAAACTATAATGAAGAGTATTCACATATGAGCGGCCAACTCTTTAGTCCAATTCTCAGCAAACGGGGACACAGAAACTCTGTTCTCATTAACCGTTAAAGAGGCTCTGTCACCACATTGTAAGTGGCCTATCTGGTACATGATGTGATTGGCGCTGTAATGTAGATTACAGCAGTGTTTTTTATTTAGAAAAACAATAATTTTTGACGGAGTTATGACCTATATTAGCTTTATACTAATGAGTTTCTCAATGGCCAAGTGGGCGTTGTACAGAGGAGTGTATGATGCTGACCAATCGGTGACCAATCGGCGTCATACACTTCTTCCCATTCATTTACACTGCACATAGCGATATAGCTATATCACTATGTGCAGTCACATACACACACTATACTATACTAGTGTGTTTATGTGGCAGAACATAGCCATATAGCTATATCGCTATGTGTAGTGTAAATGAATGGAGAGAAGTGTATGATGCTGATTGGTCACTGATTGGTCAGCGTCACACACTCCTCTGTACAACGCCCACTTGGCCATTTGTAAAACACGCCCAGTTGTCCACTGAGAAACTCATTAGCATAAAGCTAAAATAGGTCACAACTCCGTCAAAAATGATCGGTTTTCTAAATAAAAACACTGCTGTAATCTACATTACAGCGCCGATCACATCATGTACAATATATATACACTTATAATGTGGTGACAGAGCCCCTTTTAAGGTCACAGGTTTTGTATCCCATGTGATCAAACGTTTCGGGCATATCCTTGTGGGTGCCCTATACATCTCTTTGATGTGAAAACACCTTTCAATTTGTATATCTCATAACATTAAAGGGCTCCTGCACACAAGCATGGATTATGTACTACAGTGCAAGGAGGTCATACAGCTCCTTAGCACGGAGCATCTCGCCCTCCGTGCACTGCCGTACAGTCTCTGTCGGGTGTCATGCTTTCTTCTAGGGGAGAAAAGTTCCATACATCGAAGGGAACATGAAATAATTCATACGTAATCCGACAGTAAAAAAAAAAAAAAGTCAGAGTGATATGGAGGTACAGTTGAGGCGCTGTGTAAATGGGTGGCAGCCCTATTACATCTATGCTCAAAATGGGAAGATAATAAGTCTCCCAAGCAGCCCTCTCATGAAAAATGTAGTGCTCATGGTATAAGGTATTCCGAAAAGTGCCCTCTAAGATGAAGCTTTACACGGTATTCTTCCCTGCCAAACGAAAATCAATATTTCTCTAATCTGAAAGAGCTTGCCTTCAGGTTATGTGCAGAATTTGAAGGGCTGCTCCACTGAGTATTACTCCTATTTACCAGTTGTATGTGGCTGCACAGTTCATTGTGTCCATTGTGTATCCTGGACTTTCTCCTTTGTTAAACTACATATAATGATGGTGTTGGTCTACAACACCTGCATCGTTCTGCTTGTAGACCTCACCATTTGTGCATATCAAACATTGTAGGAGACTGTTCATGCATGCGGTCTTTTTTTATTTATTTTTTAATTAACTCTTTTATTTAAAAGATAAGTAAAATGCAGCATAACAAATATATAAAAGCGTCCCATTAAATGTGACAGAACACATACAAAGATTAGAAGAGAAAAAGCCGCACGGGTTCCGAGTTTAATGGATGGTGACATGCTGTCAAATCGGACGAGCCCAATCCGATGTTATAAATGCCAAAAAATGAAAAGTATGGAAGTAGCAGCAAAAAGGTGAAGTTTATGGTCAATGCATCAGCGTAGCAGAAGCAACGTTTCGACCCATGTTAGATGAAGTCTTTCTTAAGGCTTCAGAAAGACCCTTCATATAACACGGGTCGAAATGTTGCTTTTGCTACGCTGATGCATGGACCATAAACTTCACCTTTTTGCTGCCACTTTTGCAGATGCGTGCTGCTGTCCATACTTTTTCATTTTTCAGAACGCAAACAAGTGTCAATTGTAACAAGATGATATAACGAAAAAATTCTCTTTCGTTTTGTACATATCATGCAAGAGGTCCGGGAGGACAACGACAGGTGACCATGAGAACGGGCTGTAATCGTATATCACCACTAAGGTCATCTATGGCCGAATTGAGATTCTGAGAGGAGTAGGCAGTACTTGGGGAGCTACACCACAAACCCCAAACTTTGAGGAATTTGTCTGGGCAATTTCTGGGTTTAAATATGTGTTCGTATGAGACAGTAGCGTTAACCATTCGCTTCCAAATCGAAACATGGGGAGGTTGTCTATCCATCTACCTTATTGCACTTAGGACATGAAGGTTCAGACATGTGATTAGTTTTGAATAGCCCAAGAGGAGTCCGGTATGCTTGATGTATAAAGTACATTTGGATGGTCTTGTTACCTGCTGGTGTAATGTGTAAATGTAGTAGTTCTTTGGTGGTATCTTCTGATACAGTTTTTTTTTTTATTTGGATGAATCGTTGGGAATTCTGAACTCTCAATTCCTTGTAGAGATTACTAGATTACTCTCCATGACTTGCACGCGTTCTACTTTTCTTCTCGTCTTTCGGGCTGATAGTTTAAACGTACGCAGGGCTGAGAGATATGTAACCTGTGACAAAAGTTCATCAAATGATTTATTTTTCCTAGTGCTGAAGCATCACCTGCAGAATGTTGCCAACATGCCAAGATCCTGGAGGATACCCAGTTTGTGGATGGCTACAAGCAGCTAGGATTTCAGGAGACCGCCTATGGCGAGTTTCTGAATCGACTTCGGGAAAACCCAAGGTTAATTGCCTCTTGTCTTGTGGCTGGGGAGAAGCTCAGCCTAGAAAATGCTCAGAGTGTTATACAGATGGTCTTCACCTCTCTGTATGGAAACTGTATAATGCAGGAGGATGAAAGCTATTTGCTCCAGGTGTTGCGCTACCTTATTGAGTTTGAGCTAAAGGAAAGTGACAACCCTCGTCGGCTGCTCCGGAAAGGTACTTGTGCTTTCAGCATCATCTTTAAACTTTTTTCCGAGGGACTCTTCTCAGCCAAGCTCTTCCTAACAGCAACTTTACACGAACCCATCATGCAGCTATTAGTTGAGGATGAAGATCATCTGGAGATCGATCCAAGCAAGGTGACCGAGCGGTTCTCTCCAGCTCAGCAAGAGAAATTATTTGGGGAGAAGGGCAGTGATCGCTTCAGACAGAAGGTCCAGGAGATGGTCGAGTCCAATGAAGCCAAGCTGGTTACACTGGTCAACAAATTTATTGGTTATTTAAAGCAAAACACCTACTGCTTTCCACACAGCCTGAGATGGATTGTATCTCAAATGTACAAAACGCTCTCTTGTGTGGAAGGTCTGGATGTAGGTGAAGTGAGGTCGATGTGCACCGACCTCCTCCTGACCTGTTTCATCTGCCCAGCCATAGTGAACCCAGAGCAGTATGGGATTATATCTGATGCTCCAATCAACGAAGTGGCTCGATTCAACTTGATGCAGGTATGTAAACCAAGCTGGGTCTCCTCACTATGTTCTACCCGATTTTGACGTAGTTGGAATATCTCCACTGATTTTCACAAAATATCTCTGCTAAAAAAAAAATTGCCAATTTTTGATAGCTCAAACTGATATCAGGTCGGAATAATTCTAAGCCCAGCTCCAAAAAGATGGGAGTTTGTAGGAACATTCATCTAATGTTAGTATCATATCGTGTGACTAGACTCAAAGAGCATATTCCACTTGATGAATTAAAGGGATTCTGTCACTACCGAAAACCCCCTAAACGACCTTGCACTGCCTGCTGATGAATGGAGAGGACTACTAAGCTCGGCAATATAATGCCGTCGTTCGCATGCAGTGCCTGGCCGGTTTGGTGGTTCATACCGTGGGAATGCAAGTAGAAAGATAAAATGTACAGATTTGAAATCCGCATCTCTTTAAAGGGATTGTCCAGTTTGGGGGCTGTTTTTTTTTTATACTGATGTCCTATCCTGTGAGTAGGTCATCGTTATATGATAGGTAGGAGACAACACCCTCACCCTGCACAGGCCAGCGGTGTCAGTGGCAGGAAGTAGAATGCCCCGTACACTGTATAGTGGCCGTGCTGGGTTACTGCATCTCCTCATATTCACTTGAATAGGAGTAGATCTGCAGCACGGCAGCTGTACAGTGGTCGGAGCCTTCTGCTTCTGTCACCGACCCCTGCATAGCAGCCAAACAGCTGATCAGTGCAGGGCCTGGGTGACGGACCCCCACCGATCATGGACTGATAAACTATCCTATGGATTGGTCATCGGTATATAAAAAACAGCCTCCAAGCCCTTTTAAGCTATTTACTGAGCACTGTAGATTAGGGGGGTTTTCGAAGTCCCTTTTAATGACATTGGCCTTTCATTATTAGTTGATATGTTGATATATTTAAGTTTACAACTTGCCAACTTCCCTATATGGGGCTCCTGTGGACATAGGGCAGTACCCACACTCAAGCAGCAGACAGTCGCTCAATGGGAGCGCACTGTCACAGGCCTGAATCAATCACTCCCAATAGAAATTGATTTTGCTGACCTTTAACATGGACACTGCTGGGGCCTATAACCTTGGAAGTCACCGCCTGGTTCCAAGCATCAAATAGTTTAAACGAATGTCGACCCTTGAACACAAAGGAAATCCATGCCCCGATCCAAAGGAAATCCATGCCCGATACTACTTTTCCCTGACATCGTCTGTAGTGGGAGAGTCTGGACACCCCCATAGATTGTCACAGTCCTGCCAAAAGTGGCGGGTTCAGCCGATCTTAATCTAATTTGTATGTGCACCTTTAATGTACACACATTAAGCTCAATAATAACCGTATGCAGTAAGCTACCCCTAGTGGTGGCTGCAGTTTATCTCTGTGTGGGGGATTTGGAGCTCTGTATCAGCGAAACCTTTCACAAAATGGTAGTCATTCACTTTAGGGCAAGAAAGTGTTTGAAAATAGAGACAAACCGAACAAATTGGTAATGTGACTTGGTTTATATCAGAGATACTTCTGCTCGAATCTACACATACCTTACAGGGATTGTCTAGTGTGCAGCCACTGTGTTCAAAATCTCCATTAGATCTGAGCAAGCCTGAAGATCCCGGCTAATAACTCTAATCCTCAGTCACTGTTTCCCTTTGATAAAGCGTCAAAGAAAGCATTATAGGCCAGAAAGGCTGGATGTGATTACTGCTGGCAGCGTCCAGACCAGTCCATGAATGTAACAAACCGGTCATTCAGGTCCTTCTCTCTCTCTGCTGTAGGTTGGCCGCCTCTTGCAGCAGTTGGCTCTGACAGGATTTGAGGAAGCGGATTCCCGCAGCAGGAACAATCTCAGTAAATTTGACAAAGTAAGTAATGTCGTGTATAGACAATAATTGGAGAACGGAGTCAGTTCTCCGTAGCTAATTGCACATTTTTCTTGGGTTTAGACCTAAAAAGTCATTAAAGAGGCTCTGTCACCAGATTTTCAAACCCCTATCTCGTATTGCAGCAGATCGGCGCTGCAAAGTAGATTACAGTAAAGTTTTTTTTTTTTTTTCAAAAACGAGCATTTTTGGCCAAGTTATGACCATTTTTATATTTATGCAAATGAGCCTTTCTTAAGTACAACTGGGCGTTTTTACTTCTTTTACTAGCTGGGCGTTGTGAATAGAAGTGTATGATGCTGACGAATCAGCATCATCCACTTCTCTTCGTTAACACCCAGCTTCTGGCAGTGCACAGACACACAGCGTGTTCTCGAGAGATCACGCTGTGACGTCACTTTATGCCCCAGGTCCTGCATCGTGTCGGACGAGCTAAGACACATCGGCACCAGGCGACAGAGGCTACATCGACTTATGCAGGACCTGGGGCAGGAAGTGAGCGACGTCACAGCGTGATCTCTCGAGAACACGCTGTTTGTCTGTGCACTGCCAGAAGCTGGGTGGTAACGAAGAGAAGTGGATGATGCTGATTCGTCAGCATCATACACTTCCATTCACAACGCCCAGCTAGTAAAACAAGTAAAAACACCCAGATGTACACACACAATACACGCCCAGTTGGACATAACTTTAAACACGCCCAGTTGTACTTAAGAAAGGCTCATTTGCATAAATATAAAAATGCTCATAACTTGGCCAAAAATGCTCGTTTTTGAAAAAAAAACAAAAACGTTACTCTTATCTACATTGCAGCGCCGATCTGCTGCAATAGGAGATAGGGGTTTGAAAATCTGGTGACAGAGCCTCTTTAAAGTGACATTCTACCTTAGAGGATCTGTCATTGTTTTAGTAATGCTCTATCGCCTAACTAATCTAATAGGCGCTGTGATACTGATCACTACAGTGTATTTTTTTTTTTCCCAAAACCTTTTTATTATTTGCAAAGTTATGAGCATTTTTCTAAATATGCTAATTTGGATATACTTGCCAAATGGGAGGTTACTCGTTTTTTTCACTCTGGGCGGTGTAATGTTTTCTTTATGATTCTGTCCAATCGTCAGAGTTCTCCCCCTTCGCCGCCAAGCAACACAGTGCGATCATATAGTATACAGCTTCCATTACCAACTGTGTTTTCAACTGGTGATACTTCTGGTTGTGTCACATCTAGAACTGTGATCCTGGTGCCATATGAAAGGTTAGAATCTCATCTTTCATGTGCCACTCTTCTAGGTGGTCCACAGCCAGAGATATGGCTATTTGAAGTGATCCCCCTTCCCTCCAGCCTCAGTCTCTCATACTGTGTGAAGCAGCTTCATGCTGATAGGACGGTGTCAGAGGCTGTGAGGAGGCTCCACCTCAGGGGAATCGCTGGTGATGACACCCACTTGTCTAGTATAAACTCATTTGCTGATTTAGAAGAAAAAAAAGCTCATAACTTAATAAATAAACTTTTTGGGACAATTTTCACTGTCATTATCAATGTGACCGCGCCTGTTGGATTAGCTAGGAGATTGGGCATTACTAAACTAGTGGCAGATCCTCTTTAAAGAAATCCTAAACCTTGAAGTAAGGTAAACATAGGGGAAAATCTCTCGGATTCTTCTATATTCTCCTGAAACAGTCTTGTAGAAATCTTACAGAGAACACGGGTTAATTTGACGGAACTGTCAAATAGATCACAGCGGTCTAGGCCTATCCGTCATCTATAGGGTAAAAATGGAAAAACATGATGCCAGGGTGAAAAGAGCCTGAAGGCTCTTTTACATGGGCCAACGATCGGGCAAACAAGCGTTTATATGAACGCTCGTTCCTGATCGTTGTCCTGTGTAAACAGGGCAACGATTAGCCGATGAACGGGGGAATGCTCATTCATCGGCTGATCGTATAGATTATGCAGCAATGAATTTTATCGTGATCGGCAGCATCTCTCCCTTTTGTAAACGGAGACGTGCTGCCGACATGATAGAAATGCACGAGCGATCGGAGTAACGAGTGCTCTTCCTCCTACATAACCAATCATTGCTCCTTGAGAAAGGCGATCATGAGCGCTTGTTTCAAAGCCCATATTGGCCGGTGTAAAAGGACATTTTAGTCTTTCTGAAGTTTTGAGTCGCTACTTAGTGGCCACACGAAGTTGTCACTCACCTACAGATGGAGGGCAAGAGCAGCTAATACTCCAGCACTCCCGGGCCCAGCTGCAAAGAATATGAAGATGGTGTCTGGCGCTGAACCGCACATTAATTCATAAGTCGCTGTTATTTTTTTTTTTCTGGATGGGGTGGTATCAGTCACTCTGCTTTGTTTAGAAGACTATTTGAAGGAGTGCTATCAAAGCTGTTGCAAAGAAAAAGTGCAGTAGTCCTCCATGATAACCAATCTGGTCGCTGCTTTCTTTTCCAAAGGGCCTCTGAAAAATTAGAGGTGGAATCTGATTGGTTGCCATGGGCAACGGCTCCACTTTTCATTGGTTTTAAAAATTACCCCCATAGAGTTTTTATAGTATCTCTAAAGTCACTAAAATGTGCTGCAATGTTCTCCTGTATCACTTCTCTGATTCGGCTGCTTAGTTTATACGTTCCAGGGTTATATACGCTCTAAGCATGTCGAAACTGTCCCTACATTTCCCCCCTCTATCAATTTTTTAAATATTTGAATGTGAGATGACGTAGAGACACGTAGATTAGATGTAAATTTATGAGAATTACGAGGTCCCTGAGAAAACAGAGTGATCGATACAATGGGAAAAGATTCCCACATTCAAAGGAAGGAGAGATACGTTATGAACAAATATCCTGTTTCTACGTCCCCTCACGTTCAAATATTTAATTGTTAGAGGGGGGAAATGTAGGGACGGTTTCGACATGCTTACCCACTACACCTTATGCCTTCATAGAATTGATCTAGTGCAAGGTCTTGGTTGGTGCAGGTCCCGATGACGCTACTGGAGTAGGCGGGGCTAAGACTTATTAGGCTCTAGGGTTTCCCCGGCGTGCGCTAGACCAGTCATCAGCGCGTCGTGCACGGCGGTAAACAAAAAAAAACGCATAATATGTGCTGACCGGCATTTAGGAATATTTAGGCAATTTATACCCCTGAGGACGCTCCCTTATGTTATAGGGGCGCAGAAACGCGTAGGGAATGCTGCTTCTCTTTGGCAAACCGACCAGCATTACATTTGTTACTGCCTTGGTGGAGTGTCATAGCGATACGTGAGCGATACGATGATATTTTAGACACTTTATCAAAGGCTTGGGAATTTTGCATCGCTTTGGCAAACAGACCAGCAATAAAATGGACTACTCTTGTATAGTGTCGCGTTGATGTATGAGCCTAGCGAACTTCTAACCAATATATCTCAGACACTTTATCAAGGACTTATGATGTGTTGCCAACGCCTTCACTCAGATCCTTTTGGCATTCGTTCCCAACTTTTTAGAATTCTACAATTAAAATGATTTTAAACGTTTACACAGGCAGTGAATTTGTATTTACAATATTAAACGTGCACTTTATACACCGACTTTTTGGAATCGAGTAAAATAAATTATAAAATGCTGTATCTCCTCCGTGTATCTATAGGTGACCTTGTTCTCTCTCTCCATAGGCCTGTGTTGCTGCTTTCCTGGATGTAGTTATCGGTGGCAGAGCGGTGGAAACGCCGCCGTTATCTTCTGTAAATCTCCTGGAAGGGTTAAGTCGCACGGTTGTGTATATGACCTACAGCCAACTTGTCACTTTGGTGAGCTCCTGAATATTGTGTTCCTGCTTTATTACATCACACACAAGCTTTTAATTACCATGTAAACGTTATTCTTCATCTAATGCCACGGTAGTCGACTTGAGGTATAAAAAAACCAAAACGCGTTGTGTTTAGCTGGTGGTGCAATGTGCTCAAACATTAGTTCATGATGACTACATTTTGGTTTATTGGCCGCCACAATTGAAGGGGGACGGTGACCATAACCCATAGTGATTGTTAGCTCTTGGGTCCAGGATGTTGGTGTGGCATATACTACAGTTTTCCTATCTACATGACGATCTCTACTCAATCTTTGTCAATTACTATGGTTAAGAGGGTCTCTTGTTGCTTCTGCCTTACAGCTTGGATTCTTGCGTAGTGTCATATCTGGTGACCAGCTGCGAGAAGAGGATCGAATGGCCCTGGAAAACATTCTGGCTACAGTCCCGCAAACCAAGCCAGGCAAACACCACCATGACAGTACTCCTTACAGCACCCCCCAGCTGTCCCCTGCTACCACACCTGCCTGCAGAAAGAACCGGCTCCCTATAGGTAAGAGGGAAAATCCACGACTGGAGCAGCAATGTTTCCATGTGTGATATGTAAACGCAATACAGGTTACTTAACCCCTTAATGACCAGGCTATTTTTTTGCGTTTTTCCATCGTCTCATTCAAAGAGCTATAACTTTTTTTATTTTTTTATACTTGTGTCGACATAGCTGTATAAGGTCTTGTTTTTTGCGGGACAAGTTGTATCTTTTAATAGCACCATTTTGGGGTACATAGAATTTATTGATTAACTTTTTTCTTGGGGGGGATAGAAAATAAACAGCAATTTTTTTTTTTTTCGTACCAAATTTACACCGTTTACCGCGTGGTATAAATAACACTAACTTTACTTAGCGGGTTGTTACGATTGCAACAATTACCAAATTTATATAGAATTTGTAGTAACATACACTTAGAAAAAAAAAAAAGTTAATTGGTTTTGTGTCTCTATTTTAAGAGCCGTAACTTTTTTTTTTATTTCTCCGCCGATGCGGTTGTATGAGGGCTTTTTTTTTGTGGGACGACTTCTAGTTTTTATTGGTATCATTTTGGAGTAGATGCGACTTTTTGATCACTTTTTATCCCAAAAATTTTTGAGACAGGATTCACAGATTATTTTTGCATTGTTTTTTATTTTATTTTTTACGGCGTTCACCGTGCGGGTTATATAATGGAATAACTTTTATAGTTGGCGTCGTTACAGAAGCAGCAACACCAAATGTGTAACTTTTTTAAAATAATAAAGCATTTTGTAGGGGGAAAAAGTGGCTTTTTCATTATTTTTTTTTACACTTCTTCTTTATTTGTAATTAACTTAAGTTTTTTTTGTTTTTTTTTACTAGTCCCACTAGGGGACTTCACTATGCGATCCTCCGATGGCTTTTATAATACACTGCAATACTTCTGTATTACTTCCTGTCCGTGTAAAACGGGCAGGCATTACTAGTGGCAGACCTGGGGGGCTTTATTAGGCCCCCTGGCTGCCATAGCAACCACCGACACCCTGCGATCTTACTCGGGGTGCTGGTTGGGTTAGAGAGGGAGCTATTGAGTGCCGCATCTGAGGGGATAAACTGGCAAGATGCATACTAATATCGATCTCGCCCGTTCGAGCAGGGCTGCTCCCACCGAAGGTTGCTGAGCGCAGGGAGACTTAACGGCTCCCTTCTCTGTTTATTCCGATGCAGCGCCGTGAAAAGGCATATGCATCAGAATAAAGCCCATTAGTGGCCGCTGTGAAAAGGTTTATTGGCGGTCACTGACGAGTTAGAGACTGTCCCCTGTGAACCCCCGCCCTGACCCCCCTAAACTACAGTAACCCATACGCTGATTCCAAATCTTCAACTTGAAGTATTCTACTCATCTGCATTCCCCCGCTGTAAGCCCATTAACTAGCGATCCGCTGCGTGCTAATGCATAAAGGGGACTTCTAAGCTCACCGTTATAATATTGAGGACTCTTAGGACTCGTCATCAACCTGCAGCGCGCAGCCAGTTTATGGGCTTGGGAATGCAAGTGAATAGAAAGATCTAAAAAGGAATCTACATCTCTTTAATCTACTTACGGATTACTGTAGGTTTAGAGGGGTTTCGGACGCGACCGATTCACTTTTCAGACTGTATTAGCCGGTGCTGTACCTGTGAGCCCAGTGGTCACTGATTGGTCTGGAGCCATCCGATATCAGCTGGTGACCTGAACTGGCTTTAGATCTGGTTATACACGAAGATTACCAATGTTTCTTTACAGAATATGATTGGTTGTTCGGCTTGATATCTGAATAGGCTTAATCTCAGTTATTATAACCATAGTTATTGGCATGAGCACTAGTTAGTAGTTGTATCCGCTATTATGTCTATGGTCAGATGAAAAAGAGAAGTTCACAATGAGCCCTCTTGTGTGCTTACGGTTGGACCCCCACCAATCTAACTTTTGGTTTAGTGATAAATGTTTTTGGCCGGAATAACCCTTTAAAGGGCTAATTGTGCGGTTCATAATCTAAATAATATCTATGTACGAACTGTCGTCAGTATGAACGTTGGTGAGGATTTTTATATATCCACATTGCCCGTATGATCACGCTGATCTGCATGATCTCGGTGCTATATGTCACGGGCACACAACGGTATTTGGGATCAGTATCACACGGATCCAGAATACAGTAGGGCCATGCATACCACGCTAACCAAATACAGCGACATTCAGAACTGCTTGAGCGATGTGGTTTCAATAACTTGTTCTCTGTCCGGTTGTGTTCCCCCTGACAGGTATTTTTGCACGTGAGATGTTCTATTCATGATCTAACTACATTCTTTCTTTTGCAAACTTGAACTGATTTACTTCTTAGGGCAGCAGCTGGCAGCCATGACAGTCTGGGACACGTCCGCGTCAAACCTCTCCGCTCACATAAACCTGGTGACTCCTTTTGGTGTGTAACTAGGATATCCTTCTGTCATGAGGAGCGCTTCAGCCATTTTTGTCACGTGACTAAGCTTGGCGGAAAAGCTGTCATTAGTATTTATTCTCACGCATGTGCCGTGTGGTAATCGCTATAAAGTTGTGATCCAATGCTTCTGTTTGTATGCATGTCCCCTCCACCATCCATGGTATCGTACTGTATACACCAGCACTTACTTTTATTTTTTTTTATTGGATCGAATCAAAAAGCTTTTCCGTTTCGACACATTTCACCCAAGTGGCTTTTTTTCTGTCTGGATCAGATTGCGTACTTGACAAAAATATACTGTTTCAACACAGCCCTATTAGGGTATGTACGGCTTATTTTCAGCCGTTTTTCGGGCTTTAAACGCCAAGAAAAACGGCTGAAAAAACAGAAGCTGAACGCCTCCAAACGTCTGCCTATTGATTTCAATGGGAAAGACGGCGTTTCGTTCCGACGGGGCGTCTATGAAAAGACTGTGACTGGGGGAAAAAAAAAAAATGCCCCGTAAAAAGAAGTGCATGTCACTTCTTGAGCTGTTTTTCGTTGTCAATAGAAAAACCGCTCAAAAAAACGGCTGCAAAAAACACATCACAATACGTTTTGATGCTTTAAAATAACGGCTGAAAATCAGAGGCTGTTTTCCCTTGAAACCAGCTCCGTATTTTACAGCCGTTTTTTTTTGTTTTGCGTGTGAACATACCCTTACGGTTTGTCTGAACAGCTGCCTAGGGCTGGGTTCACACGTGGTATATTTGTTGCAGAAATCGACAACAGAAGACGGGACAGTGAAAGTGAATGGAGTTTTAGAAAACCCCAACTACAAGCAGTGTATTTTTGCAGTCACTTTTTATGAGGAGGGGTATGGTGTAGGCCCACCACTCTGCCTGGCGTGTTTCTTGGCATTATTATAGTGATCTGGAATGCCAGAAGTTTATTGTTCTTCCCAGATCTTGTAACGTTATTTCTGGCAGGCTTAGTTTACATCTGGTTTCTCTCTTCTGATCCCATCATCACGGCAGCAGAGGCCGGAGTTATTCATCACGTGCATGTGTCTGTAATGATGTGTCGTTTATGTATATATTCAAGGCTGTCAATCTGCCAGTAGCCGGATAAGTATTTATCGTCTCCATGGGTTAGATGATCAGTTCTTGCTTCTTGCCCTTTAGTCGATACTCATCAGTCATCATGTTTTTATTGCATTGATGTGTATGTGAATGCTGCTTTTTTCATAGGTTTGTATATGTCACTGACGGCTTCTCTACAGTCCTCTCTGTTCCTCTCGCGACACTTATAATCATTGCTGAGAAATGATTTATAAAATGGATCCATTACCAGATCCGCCATATCCCTCGTGGATCCTGTAATAATGAAGCCATGATTAGAATAGATTTTTCTGTGGGACCGTTGTTTAATCCACCACAAATGGTTCCTCTAAAATGTCTTTTTCTGATTCATCCAGAGGTCTCGTTCTCGTAATTTCTTCATCAAATGAAGAAATGGTTTTCCTATGTCTGGGGTATTGAGAAGTGAACAGAGTGGACTGTTGTGTACGACTCATTTCACCATTTTTACCTCTTAAACTACAAATGATGAAGTAACACTCATTCTGGTCTTTGAAAACAGTGACTCGCAGCAGGAGCAAGTCGAGCCTTCTGGATGTCGAACACGAGGGGTCACTGCAAGATGCTGGGCCTCAAGATCAACCCGAGGAAGTGCTCGTAATTTCACTGGGAACAGGGCCGCAGCTTACGCCTGGCATGATGTCCGAGAATGAGGTAATCACAATTACCCTTATATTCTTAACCCTTTACAGCTACGTCATAGATGGGAAGGGGAAGTATGGAGCAGGCTCGGCGGGTGTCGGCTCTGTAACAGCAAACACCTCACTTTGACAATAACTGAGATCCTGGCCATTCAAACACTAAGGGTATGTTCACACTGGCTATTATTCGGGCTGAAAAATCGGAAACAAAACTCCTCCAAACATCTGCCCATTGATTTCAATGGGAAAAACGGCGTTCTGTTCCAACGGGGTGTTTTTTTTACGCAGCCGTTTCTGAAAACGGGCGTGTAAAAAAAAAAAACTGGCGCGAAAAAGAAGTGCATGTCACTTCTTCAGCTATTTTTGGAGCCGTTTTTCATGCTCTATAGAAAAACCCGCTCCAAAGACGGCCGTGAAAAAATGCAACTTTGAATAAAAAACCGTCTGAAAACAGCTCCGTATTTTGAGACGTTGTTTTTATTTTGTGTGCGCACATACCCTTAGATGCTGTGGTTGATGGCGACTGCGACGTTACAAAAAAAAAAAAAAGGTCCTGCTGAAGGCCGGCAGGTCTTCCACCTTTGCGTAATAGGAAAAAACACAACAAGGGGAGGGATAATGCAAAACGTAAAAAAAATAAAGTTAAAGTTAAATCAATCACACAAAAAAAAAAATGTCCTTTTTTTCCTCTAAAGTAATGTAGCAAAAATATCATATTCGGTGCACAGTGAATACCGGAAATTACAAACGCCAGAATGTATTAAAAGCTCACATGTACCCCCAAATGGTACCAATAAAAACTACAGCTCACCCCATGAAAAACAAAAAAAAGGCCACTCAATTGATATAAAAAGTTGTGGGCCTCAGAATGTGGTGACATAAAACAAATTATTGAGTTTTTTTTTCCTTTGTAAAACATGAAAAACGATCTAACTTTGGTTTCGCCTAAATCGTATTGTCCCGCAGAGTAAAGGGAACATGACGTTTTTACCGCACGGTGAACGCCGGCAGAAACTCAACCCAAAAAAACAATGGAGAAATCGCTGGGTTCTCTTTTTTTTGCCGTTTCACCCCACAAAGATTTTTTTTTTTTTCCGTTTCCCAGTACATTATATGGTACAATAAATGGTGGTGTAAAAAAAAAAAAAATACAACAAATCCCACAAAAAAACAAGTCCTCGTAAGGCTATATCGATGGTCAAAATAAAGTTATGGCTGCAGGTACAAGGGGTTAAACTAACTTTTTGGTTGTGAACGCAGTAAATTTGTGTATGAATTGGAGAATTGTTCTGGAAAGTTGGGGCTTCACGTTACCTTTACCACACCGGCTATGGTAAGACTTTGGCGTGGGAGTTTGTACGCGTCCACGCGTTGCGGCACGTGGCCCTGTGCTTTATTACAGATAAATGCAGCTTCTGTTTTGGATGGTTTCAGGTTCTGAATATGCAGCTGGTGGACGGTGGACAAGCCGATGTTCCTGCGGACGACACAAAGCTTCATGGGAAGCCGGACAAGACCCTGCGCTTTTCTCTCTGCAGTGATAACTTAGAAGGCATTTCAGAAGGTGAGGGATTGGTTTTTAGGTTATTCATCAAATATCTCCCCTCTGGTTTTGTCTTTTCCATAAACTCTTCCTTCTGCATTTTTAAAAGGGTTTTTCTCCCAGGGCTTTTCTATTGAAGGCTTATCCTTAGGACAGGCCATCAATGAATGGTCGGACCCCCAGGATCTCCACAATCCACATGAAGGAGCACAGTACCTGGCACGGCGGTGCCCACATTTAATGGTCGCTGTGCCTGGTAATGCAGCGCAATTCCGCTGGGGGAGGGGGGGATCTGCTCTACGGGCTCAGTCACACTCCTATGGACATCATTACCGGGCACTGCAGTAAAGGGGCTGCGGCTGCTGCCTCTTCTTTCTGCTACACGGTTGCCGAGTCCTAGGGTTTGGCCCTTGTCGTTAATACATTATTGGCATATCCTAATGATAGCCGGAAACCCCTTTAAACGATATAAACCAGCGGTGTTGCACTTAGAGAAGTTAGTTATTAAGTATATCTGGCACCTTTAACGTAATAGAAATAGGCATGTGGTGAAAATGTAGTCCCTAAGATCTCCGCTGGGTGGGATGCTGTTAGTTTATTCACGCATGTCCTAGAGTTTAAAGGGGTTCTCCCCACTTTTAACACTTATGGTATATCCACCTATCATGAGAACGTGCAGTCTCCCATTAATCTATGTGAGGTATGAAAACAGCCGAGCGTGCTCACTGTCAGACCGCACTGCTCATATTCAATAAATGTTACTACTGGTGAAATGCCTCCGGCTCTGTTCACACTTTTCTATGACGTTCAGCATATGCAACAAGAAAGCTCCCAGCACATATGCCAAATGTATCTATAGGGCCCCTTGCACCCAGGGTATGCCCAAAGAGTGTACTTTTGGCATTCGCCAGGCTTACAGTAAAGACTTACATATTCTATGATGTTTCCCTACGCTTCATTAAAAAAATGTAAATGTAAGTTAGGCCTCGTTCACAGTTTTTTTTGCAGGAGGAAAATTCTGCTTCAAAATTCCGTTTGGGATTTTGAGGTAGATTTTGTCCTTCCTGCACGTCGTTTGCCGTGATTTTCGCTGCGTTTTCCGCGGCCATTGAGTGCTACGGGCAAAAAAAACTGCGAAGATCTTTGAAATCAATGGGAGGCATTTTCGGTCGGTTTTTGACCGAGTTTTGTGGATCGGTTTCCGCTCCTAAAAAGCTTGTCAAAATACTCAGTGTGAACAGGGTCTTACCCGTTTGCTACACGGGTTGTTTTTTTTTTGTTTTGTTTTTTACAACAGGAGCCTATTGACAATATTTCACGCTGTTTGCCTGTACATAAGTTGAAAAAGTCACATCACTGAATACTCCCAATGTATGCGTTTGACAGAAGGGAAAAATGAAGTGTGAACCGTACCTTAAATATACACGGTGTCTGTAGAGACGTGTGTGTAACGCACAACACACCCATATAGCTCCTATTCGCTATGTACAGTGAGAGATAAGTGGTTACGTGGAGCCCTGTTTTAGTTCCTGTTTCTGTAGATTTACCCACTAACATCTTGGCAGAGTTAGGCTTCGTTCGGAACCTTGACTGAGACAAACGGAAACCATAGTTTTCCGTTTGCATCACCATTGATTTCAATGGTGATGGATGCGGTGCAAATGGCTTCCGTTTGTCTCAGTTGTGTAAGGGTTCCGTCGTTTTGACAATGAATAGCGCAGTGGACTACGTCATTGATTCCGTCAAAACGACGGAACCCTTGCACAATTGAGAAACGGAAGCCATTTGCATCGGATCCATCACCATTGAAATCAAGGGTGCTGCAAACGGGAAAACGATGGTTTCCGTTTGTCTCAGTCCAGGTTCCGTTCTGACGGGAAGCTCCGACGTAACATCAGAGCCCTGGCGCAGATGTGAATGAAGCCCAAGTGACCTGATGTTAATTTTGTCCATTTGTGAAAGTGAGTCCTATTGTTAGATGTGCTGACGTCCATGACATGATGTAATTAGTAATTTTTGCCCCTTTGATGGACAATAAAGATGTGTGTGTTTCTGTACTTCTTATATGTTGTGATTTAAAACCCAGAGGTTAACATTTACCATGATTTGGCTGTCAATTCAAATAACATAGAAGAAGGAAATCTGTCTACACCAGGTCCCTCTAACCGATCCAACTCGGTCTCCTCCCTGGATCTGGAAGGGGAGTCTGTGTCGGAGCTGGGAGCTGGACCGTCGGGCAGCAATGGGGTGGAAGCGCTGCAGCTACTGGAGCATGAACAAGGTGAGCCTCTGTCTTTTACCTGTGTCCTCTTC
This sequence comes from Rhinoderma darwinii, assembly GCF_050947455.1. Classification (NCBI taxonomy): domain Eukaryota; kingdom Metazoa; phylum Chordata; class Amphibia; order Anura; family Rhinodermatidae; genus Rhinoderma; species Rhinoderma darwinii. Next base: position 22,112,893 of record NC_134694.1, on the reverse strand, counting down.
AAAACAAAAAAAGTTGGACATGGTTCTGAGAATTATTACCTTGCCCGCAGCTACCACGCAGGACAATCTTGATGACAAGCTGCGCAAGTTTGAAATTCGGGATATGATGGGATTGACAGAAGACCGAGATATCTCGGAGACTGTTAGCGAGACGTGGAGCACAGACGTTCTTGGTAGCGACTTTGACCCCAACATTGATGAAGACCGGCTGCAAGAGATTGTTGGTAAGTGGGACTGAGGACTGCCTGTAGTTTTCAAGTCTTAAAGATGTTGTCGGTTTTATGCCATTTTAGGACATATTTTTAGCAAATAAAGGGTTTCTGGATCAGGACACTATGGCGTGAACCACCCATTGATGACTGCCTCTCCCGTCTACCTGAAAATAGTTAGAGGCTCTGTCACCAGATTTTGCAACCCCTATCTGCTATTGCAGCAGATAGGCGCTGCAATGTAGATTACAGTAACGTTTTTATTTTTAAAAAAACGAGCATTTTTGGCCAAGTTATGACCATTTTTGTAATTATGCAAATGAGGCTTGCAAAAGTCCAAGTGGGCGTGTTTAAAAGTAAAAGTCCAACTGGGCGTGTATTATGTGCGTACATCGGGGCGTTTTTAATACTTTTACTAGCTGGGCGCTCTGATAAGTATCATCCACTTCTCTTCAGAACGCCCAGCTTCTGGCAGTGCAGACACAGCCGTGTTCTCGAGAGATCACGCTGTGTCGTCACTCACAGGTCCTGCATCGTGTCAGACGAGCGAGGACACATCGGCACCAGAGGCTACAGATGATTCTGCAGCAGCATCGGCGTTAGCAGGTAAGTCGATGTAGCTACTTACCTGCAAACGCTGATGCTGCTGCAGAATCAACTGTAGCCTCTGGTGCCGATGTGGCCGACACGATGCAGGACCTGGGGCAGGAAGTGAGTGACGTCACAGCGTGATCTCTCGAGAACACGCTGTGTGTCTGCACTGCCAGAAGCTGGGCGTTCTGAAGAGAAGTGGATGTTACTTCTCATCAGAGCGCCCAGCTAGTAAAAGTATTAAAACCGCCCCGATGTACGCACATAATACACGCCCACTTGGACTTTTACTTTTAAACACGCCCACTTGGACTTTTGCAAGCCTCATTTGCATAACTACAAAAATGGTCATAACTTGGCCAAAAATGCTCGTTTTTTAAAAATAAAAACGTTACTGTTATCTACATTGCAGCCCCTATAGCAGATATGGGCTGCAAAATCTGGTGACAGAGCCTCTTTAAGCAATTGGTTCAGTAAGAAAAAAATCTGCACGCAATTGTGTGAACGCAAAAATATTCAACATGGTGGTTTGCGATTTTACTGAAACTCACGTGCGGCCGTTAATTGTTGTAGGGCCCCGTGCCATCAGCTGACTTCTGGTAGAACACTGTCAATCTTCATCTTAAACTGATGTCCAAATCACCTCTTTCATAGCATCCGAGATGAGAGGAATTTCTGGTCTCTGCCGTTTAATCCCTTGGAGGAGAGGGAAGTGGGTTCAAAATATTAAAAAAATGTATTAAGCAACGAAAAAGAAATCCTACTAAGGCCTTGTTCACACCTGTGTCGGTGTGTTCTGTTCTGCTCCATCAGAAGAGCAGAACAAGGGAATGCCGGACGCAACGCAGATACCACTGGCGGCCACCAGAAACCATTGACATTAATGGGTTCCGCCTGTGTGTCTCGTTTTACTGAAGTAATTCCTAGTGATCTGTGATAGAGGCCCCTAACGGAGCCTCGGATGTGTTTGTGAACAACCCCTAAATACAATAAACATGATTAAATTAAAGTTTACTAAATATACATCCCATGGCGGTAAATATATACGTATTCGGCATAACCATAACAATCCATAGAATAAATTTAGAATGGTAGAATAAACAAAAACTAACTACTTTAAAAATGTACCCATCAAAGATGGTTTAAAAAAAAAAGTTTTTACCCCCAAAAAACAAAGTTTAAACAGTAACTTCACTTTCAAAAACCTTCTGCCATGTCATAGTGAGGCAGAGACACACCCACAGATGCTTCTGAATTTTCCTAGTAAGAGTTCTATGTCAACCTAGTCTCCTGTGTCCGCCGCTGCTCATGACTGATGTATAATGTCCTCCATGCTGCTGCAGCTTTTGTATCTGTGATGGATAGAGATGGGAGAGCAGGATTCTCCTCTTGTGTGCTGTGTATAGAAGACATAATAGCAGAGGCTGAGAAAACCAGGAATTGGAGACGTATCCTGTATTTAGCCGTTTTCTCCTCTGCGGGCTCGAAGTCCTATAATGGCCAGAATTGGTGTTATTCCTCATGTGCACATATCACGGCTTATTCTGAAAAGTATCCTACAAGGCTAGATACGTTTTTAATAATTTTTGGAAATTAGCCGAATTGTATACACAAGACCAGAGTTCCCCAACCTGCACCAGACTGTTCCTCTGGAATGAGCGTCCAGTACATACGTTAGATGTTTATGGTCTATTTGCTGATGGGATCGAAGTTCTCCATATCCTTTCGCCCAACATGTCATGCTGTATTGTACAGCGGGGTCGGGGGTCAGAGATATGAACATTACGGCGTATCTTCAGCGTCAGTCCGTGTAGAACACTAACCTAATGCAACAAGTTCAGAGGGGCTCAGTGATGGGAGCTGCCCCGCTCTTCTACATTGTCTGAGTACAGGGGCTGTATTGGGAATTTGATGTTTCCATGGAGTGTCTTGCCTTTTAATCCTTTTAGGAGTACGGTATATTATTTTACAAGTAAAAGGTGAGCATTCACTTTTCATAAATTAAAGGGGTTTTACGTGGTTTTACAGTGATGGCTTCACCACAAGACAGTCTTTCACCGTTCAGCAAAAAAAAAAAAAAGCAGCAGTCTTGTCAGAGCAGCAAGGACGTGCGTCGTTATTGCAAAGTCTTGTCATTCTCGGCCCCGTTTTCTTGCACGTGAACATCACTGATTGATCAATCCCTTGTTGATGGCCTATTCTAAGGATATTCTATCAGTGTAAGGGTATGTGCACACACACTAATTACGTCCGTAATTGACGGACGTATTTCGGCCGCAAGTCCCGGACCGAACACAGTGCAGGGAGCTGGGCTCCTAGCATCATACTTATGTACGATGCTAGGAGTCCCTGCCTCGCTGCAGGACAACTGTCCCGTACTGTAATCATGTTTTCAGTACGGGTCAGTAGTTCCACGGAGAGGCAGGGACTCCTAGCATCGTACATAAGTATGATGCTAGGAGCCCAGCTCCCTGCACTGTGTTCGGTCCGGGACTTGCGGCCGAAATACGTCCGTCAATTACGGACGTAATTAGTGTGTGTGCACATACCCTAAGATTTCAGAAAACCCCATAAACACACATACCTGAATAATTTTCTGACTTGCGTACATGTTGAGGAACCTGTTAAGATATTGTCTTTCCAGCTGCGGTTTATTGTTGTTTCCCTCTTAGTCTTGGCAGCTTTACTAGGCTGAGCGTGATTTTTTTTATTGACGTCACAAGGGATTTCTCAGCTGATGTTCTGCAAGGTCCCTGATGATATGTACTGATCGCTATATATTCTTTAGAGAAGTGCTGAAGAGAATAATGCTTGTGCTGCTCTCTGTGTATGCGATAGCGGTGACTGGACGGCTCCCTCTAGTGGTTATTTTACATTATTGCTCATATAGGCTAAAATTATTTTTGCAAAAAAAATGTTTACATTTAAGACAAGTGCTTGTCTTTTGCAGGAAGAACTGTAATTTTCAATGGTACCGTTTGACATATAAGTTAGTTTGGAAGGGGGTGGTGCAAAAAAATAGAAATTCTGACAATTTTTTACTGTCACATCTTGAGTGCCACCAATTCGGTGACAAAGGGAGCCACTTTTATCTGCTTATACTCTTGGGTAACCGTGGTCGCTAACCATAACATTTAAAATAATTAAACTACCGGGATTGGAGTAACCTCCAATTAGGGCTTTTCCTGCAAGATCGCTGCTATTTTCATCAGAAGCTGCGCCTGTGCTGTCACTACGACATACATGTGCTGTGCAGGACGAGATCAAAGGAGTTTTGGCAGAAGAAAATTTTTAAAGGACTTATTGAAGGACAAGATAACTTTTATTTTAATTTGTTTCTTCCTTTGCCGAATTGTGATCACTTACAGGCCCAAAACTTGAGGCTGCACTACTGAGAAAATCTGATATCAAGAATTGGTTGTTCTATTTTGTGGTAACCTATATCAGGAAGCCGTGTTGTATAACAATCTAGTATAGAAGACTACGTGCCTGAATTACAGACTAGGAATGACATATGGTCAATACTGAACTTTGATAAGTAACTGGGGATAGGGACCGGAGTAAGCGTTCTCTATCCAGCTCTGCAGAATATAACCGTTCTGTAGGAGTAACTAGAAATAATTCATGCGGAGTCCAGGAGCGACGTTGTCTTGTTGAAGAGCGGTTCAATTATGTGACCTGACTCAGAGAATCACAAAGATTTTTTATTTTTTTTGTCAATCCAAATGAGTAATGTGATCTGAAACGCTAATATACAAGGGTGGACATACCATTGATGCAACCTGTGCGGCTGCACAGGGGCCCACTGTCACCTTAAAGCCCCCTTCCTCCATCTATTAGATTGCACGTAAATGCCTGAGCTAATAGGCTTTATGGTTAACAATTGGAGAGACTGAATTGCTGGAGAGATATTGGAGAGCTAGGGGCCCATATACTCTACTTGCACAGGGGCCATCAGCTATCTGTGTCCACCCCTGCTTATACATATACGTTTCTTAAAGTGGTGGTATCATGAAGACAAGCCCTGTCTATATTCCCTATTGGGGACATAGAGGGAGGTTCCGCGCTCAGGACCACCCTCTGAGCCAGAACAGAGAGCCACTCAGTCTAGTCCGGGGGAAATGCCTGTCTGGCCGCAACTTTCCCTAGCAAAATTAGCTGGACCACAGGAGTGGGACCTGCGTTTTGAAAGTGTTTTTTACCCACATGGCATATCAACTGGTAATGCCATGATAGTGGGATCAGTAGGGGTCTGCAGGGACACGCAATGATGTTGGGAACAAGTGGTTGGCGGAGAGAGATCCTCATGGGCGCGGTCATTCTACTTAAAAAAAATAAAAAAATCATGAGTATGATTGTTGGCTATCCGAGCAGTCAAACCCTCAGCTATCACACTTGTGACCTGTCTAATTGAGAAAATACCTTTTTAATATTTTAATAATGACAGTAAATTTCCATGTTCTTCTAGGTGCAGCTGCAGAAAATATGTTGGGTAGTCTGCTTTGTCTGCCAGGGTCAGGCTCCATACTACTTGACCCTTGTACTGGATCCACCATATCCGAGACCACCAGTGAAGCGTGGAGCGTAGAGGTACTTCCCAGTGATTCGGGTGAGTCTGTTTATAGTGAATCTGTCATGGAGGTAAATGCTGCAATAATCACGCAGCGTGCACGGACTTGGGAACTCCTGCTCCCGTTAACACCTGTTGAGCTACGGACATTTTTGCTCCATTTATGCAAATGTAGCCTCAATTGCAAAGGTCTTTGCATGTTTGTCGCTGCACTTGCGCACTAAGAACTGCTGTTTCTGTGTACAAGTGCAGTGGGCAAATATAACAGCCTTTACAATGGTGCTGCAACATGGATACAGGGGGCAAAAATGCCCGGAGCTTGAGGCCAGCCGCGGTTCTTAGCCGGTGTCAATGAGACGCGCACACGTGATTATTGCAGCAATTGCCTATTGGAGTAAGATCCTAACGTTTGACATCAGGGGTTAATGGTGTCCGTCTATAGCCAGCTGCAGGGACTCATTATTTTGGTATCTTGATATGTCTATGGATCCGGTAAATGTCTTGATGACTCCGCATCCTTTTTCCCCAGAAGCACCAGACTTGAAACAGGAAGAGCGGCTGCAGGAGCTGGAGAGCTGCTCAGGTTTGGGGAGTACATCCGATGACACGGAGGTGCGAGAGGTCAGCTCCAGACCCAGTACTCCAGGCCTGAGTGTAGTGTCAGGTAAGATGCAATGTTACTTTTCATATTTGCGGTTTACATGCCCCAAAGTTAGAGGGCCCGAATACTCATCTGACCCGGTCGTCTTCTTTTTAAAGGCGTCAGTGCAACTTCTGAAGATATCCCCAACAAGATAGAAGACCTTCGCTCTGAGTGCAGTTCTGACTTTGGAGGAAAGGATTCAGTAACAAGTCCTGAAGTGGAGGATTGTGTCCACAGTAAGTTACATACTTCAAAGATTTTTCGACTCACTTTGGTGTTGACCGCTATTGGGGAATGGATATTGTAACGTGCGTGACATATTTAGGTCTTAGTGTGGTCAATTGCTTGGCTAATGAGTAGGCAGTAAAGTATTTTCATGTAGCAAAACAATATGATTTATTCCGTCTTCATGATCTCGTACATAACGTAGCACTGGAGGAGGAGAATTGTATAGGTGACGAGGCTTGGCATTACTAGCATCTGTTCTATAAGGCATCATGGTAGTTTGAGGAAAAAATGGATTTTCCCTGGCGCTGCTACCATTTACCACTGGACCCTTTGGATCCGGGTCAGATCCCAGGCTGCAGCAATATTTTAAAACACGCTTTCAAGGATGATGTGCTCCCGGCACAACCAACCAGATCAGCAGAACTCATCACCTAGCTGTGGCTTTTTTACTATATCATTTGATGCACTATGTGCGCTGTGTGTTTTTGTTTTCTTCTCCTCTACTGTTTAGCGGCTATAAGGCACCGTGGCACTTTATGTATAAAATCTCTTCTCCACTATCCTCTCCTTTTAAACTTGATACAGCATACAAGAAAATGGTGACCGCACTCTGTGAACCCTAATGCCACCTAAGCCACTAAATCTAAATAAATATGCATTACTGCTAAATCTACCTTCGTGCACATTTTAAAGAAATTGTGTGAGCCCACCTGCCACGACAAGGCGACCTCTGAGGTGGGAAATATATAAATTCACCGTCCAGCAGCACCAGTAACAAATGTGGATGGGTGCGCGTCTCAGGGATCCGACCAAAGCTCCCAGATCAATCCATATGTATACAAGAAAAGACCGCACTCCAATTCAAAGTGAAAAAAGTAGTTTCCATCATGAAAAAGGCTCCAGCAATAGAGCCGAAACTTTGCACGAGGGCGATTTAAAAAACAACTTTATTTCACTTTGAATTGGAGTGCTGCTTATTCTTGCGAGTGTGTGTGTGTATATATATATATCTCCTATCTACTCTTATGCCTATATTAAACATTTCTATACATGAATGCTATCCTTTGATCTCTGGGCGTTGTAGCGATTGTGTCATTGTGGCAACGTGCCCATGTTTGGTATCTTTATACATAGAGTACGGGGATTATTTTGTGACAAATTTGTCTGGTTAAACTAATCCTGTTAATATACAACAGAAAAAAAGTAAGGAAATTTGCATCCCCCCGCCCCCCCCCCCACCTATTTTTCCAAATAAAGCGTTAAAAATAAAAAGATACTGGTTCGGCCTTTGTGACACATTAAAGGGCTTGAACCAGAATCGACCATTTTTACCTATCCACCGTATAGGTGATAATTGTCTGATCGCTGGGGACCCCACAGTTGGTGAGAATTGGGGTCTCTAAGCCCTCTGTTTCTCCTCACAGTTCAACCGCAGTGAAGAGTACATGGAGTGGAGTGGCGGTCGAGTATATGCACTGCTGCTCCATTCTCTCATTCGGTGGGGCCCTCGGGGAGAAGACTATTATCACCTATTGCTGATTCTGGCAATAGCCCTGTAAAGCTCCATCTGTGCCACAAAAAATATGTTTTTTTATAGTCTTTTTTTTTTTTTTTTTACCAATGTGTAAAATAAAGAAAAAAAATATATTCACCCTTATTCTACATTCACCCAAGGCGTATACGCTGTGTAAAGGTACACAGCGTATCCGCCCTGTCGCCCGCTGGGATTTCCGGCCTAAAAACCGCACCAAATTGTGGTGCGGATTTTGAGCCAGAATGTCCGCTGCGGAAAACTGCACATTAAAATAATAAAGACCTACTTACCCTCTGACATCCTGCCGGCCGGCCTCCTGGAATGATGTTTTATCCTATGTGACCGCTGCAGTCTGTGATTTAGATGCCACGGTCACATGGGATGAAATGTCAAACCATGAGGCCGGCCTGGACGAAGAAGCACAGAATTCTGGGTAAGTATATGATTTTGTCTTTCCTTCTGAGTTGCCTTTTTTTTGCAGCGGATTCGCAGCTTTTCTGCCACAAAAAAAGCAACTTCTGCTATTTGTTGCGGATTTTACCTCCCCATTGAATTCCATGGGGAAAACCTGCAACAAATAAGCAGCGATTACGCCAATACAATTGACATGTTGCGGATTAAAAACTTATTTTAAACTCAATTTTTTTTTTTTTGTCTGCATGCCAACGTTTTGTAGAGGTTTTAAAGGGAACCTGTCCGTAGATTATCGGATGTTAAACCTCCAGCTTGTCGTTATACTGCTGGGGTTTAGTCGTCTTAACATTCCCCTCCCAAAACTGTCCCGTTTTATCATCTTCTCTGAGAAGTTATAATACATTGTGCGCTGCCTATAAATTACCAGAGAAGAATCTAGAGAGGAGTCCAATGCCGTCCTGCGCAGTGTTCAGATGGTCTCCTCTCATGACTCTTCTCTGCTAATTTACACGCTGTATTAGAACTACTTTTTAGAGAAAATACAAGAACAGATCGTTTTGATAGGTACATGTTTAGGGCGCTAAACCCCAGCAGTACAATGACATGCAGATGATTGAGTGCCCTATAATCGAGTGACAAGTTCCCTTTTAATATCTAGCCCTAAATGTAAAGTGGATCTGTCCGGTCTCCTATGCTGCCCCATCTAATAGGAGATGCTAGTCTCCTAAATATATAGATTTCTATGATTTTGATTCAGTAGTTTCATAAAAGCTTGTGAGTCCTGCTCTCCCCGCCCACGCAGAGTGATTGACAGCTCTATAAAAGCTTGTGAGTCCTGCTCTCCCCGCCCACGCAGAGTGATTGACAGCTCTATAAAAGCTTGTGAGTCCTGCTCTCCCCGCCCACGCAGAGTGATTGACAGCTCTATAAAAGCTTGTGAGTCCTGCTTTCCCCGCCCACGCAGAGTGATTGACAGCTCTACCCGTATAACAAGAAAAACTGTCAATTACTGGGTTTGGTTGAGGGACTCGTGCTCTCTCGGAGTCCTGGCAGCATGGAAAAAGTTTAGTTGTGGGTTTTTTTTCGTTTTTTTAAAAATACTGAAATCTATAAAAAGCTAAATATTAATCCCCCAAACTCCGCATCTCCCCCTTTATCCTATGTTGACTCCAGATAGAAGACCTGACAGATCCACATTAATATTCTAGTCTCATTAGCGGTGGCCGCTTGTCTATGATAAAATAACTTACTCCAGTTTTGTGTCTGTTTCTCGTCTTATTTTCCACTGTTCTTCAGTGTTTTCACAGAGACCAACCCTGGACCCCATGCTGAAAAAGACAAGTAATATGCCTTGTTTATTTCCAGACGGTCACCACACCACGTCTCCTCCATCCCAGACCGAGTCCTTGTTAGCCATGTTTGATCCTTTAGCACCAGCATCTAATGAAGGTAATTTAGCAGAGTGGTGTTGGTTATTAGTCAAATGTTGTAAGGTGGAATACTGCTGAAGTGATTCCTGAGGGTAACTTCATACGTGAAGATTTTACATAGTCGTGCATGGGATTTTCCCCATTGATTATTACAGGGAAAAAAATACCTCTGTAAAAACGGCAACTCTGATAATGTCAGAACCACTATTGCTGCAGTGGTGCAGTTCGCTGCTGCACTACTACAACCACATGTTTATTGCATAGATTTTTTTATTCGGAAAACCACCTGATAGTTCAGATATAGATTTTGATATATTTAATAGTTTTTTTGATTGAGAAACGGTTAAGTGTAATGAGCCCCATGTGGGAAATTTATAATGCTAGAGTTGATGCTTTGATATTTGTCATTAATGTGATTTACGTTTCACCTCTTTGTCCTGTAATGAATATGCTTCCACTATTTACTGGTATTGCTATTATTATTGTAACTTTTCAGTGGTCCGTCCTAAAGTACACTATGCGAGACCCTCTCACCCTCCTCCTGATCCACCCATTCTAGAAGGAACTTTAGGAGGCAATGAAGCCCGATTGCCCACATTTGGCTCACATGTCTTTGTTCCCATGGACTCTGACGCCTATAGACAAAGGCACTCCTGCCCAGATAGACTGGTGCGCAGTCGAAGCTCTGACATAGCCACATCCATACGGCGGCCTATGAGTGATCCCGGCTGGGCAAGAAGAACAGGAAATGAAGAGCGAGAGTTGCCACATGGTGGAATGGCACTAGGCGCATCTGCAGCGATCAACGCCTCGCAGTCCTCATCCTCCTCACCTAGCAAGGATTCCTCAAGGGGGGAGGTGTGTTCATCTTCAATTTTTTTAATCAATGTCTTGACATTTTGTGTTGTACCATAAATTCTGGGTCGGTGAAACTTCAACTCTCCAAATGGTTATTGATTCCATCATAAGCTGTACTTATGAATGTTTCTTTTCTTTTTATCCCTCTGGAGTATATACATCCATATATAATTTTTCCTGAAATATACATGCAAGTGATACAATTCTATCAACAGGTGTATTGTTTTATTAACAATGGGGTCTATACTCCTTGCAAGGGTTGCCCATATGCCCTATTAGATCATATGGATGTCATCGAGGAGTTTCCCCCTGCTTGGGTCCTGGAGAGCTGCGGTAAATGGCAGCTCCTGCTCTAGAGGATCTGTATTATTATATGGTTGTCCATTTTTTTTTAATGGGTGCCGCGTAATACCACCGCTCCCTTGCAGTGGGCACCCACGGCCTGCTCTTATTGACAGTGGTTAAATAAGCCAGGACTACCAACTGATTGCTTGGCGAGTCCTAACTTAGGAGAAGTGTTGTCCAGATGAGACAACCCTTTTAAAGGAATATACTGTGGGAGGCTGCCTAGCGACCTGAGTAGGTGACTTTGCTACATCAGCATGGCTTAGTCACCTATGTAGAGTAGAAATGCAGGTAAGAAAATAATCTGACAATGAGCATGTTCATTATTCTCACGGATTCCGCTCCGGACTAGCCCCATTATCATTCAGTTGTTAATCCTGGCGCGGATCCAGCAAATCAGAGTGTCCGCATGGGATCTCTGCCGCCGATTCTTTGTAAAGTTTAAGTCCGGATTTGCCATAGGTAAATCCTGAACGTGTGAATGCAGCCTTAGAAGGGGTGGGGGTTTAACCTGTCGTTTCAGATTGAGAGGCAGTGGAGCTGCACCCACTTCTGACCTCAAGTGACACAATGTAAAATGAAGACACTCCTCTTTAGTTGAGGCTCGCCACTTTCTGACTAATCATGGTGAATGACCCCAGCGTCCGATTTCTACAAGAGCTTGCAGAAGTTCCTGCAGACTTTCAATTACACAACTTCTTGCTTTAGCGTGTTAGGGAAATTCTAAAATGTATGTTTTATAGCCAGAAGAAAGGAAAGACAGTGATGACGAGCGTTCAGACCGCAACAGACCTTGGTGGAGGAAACGCTTTGTGTCGGCAATGCCTAAAGGTAAATTGTTATTCTGCTGGACACTTTACTGTAAGGTAGATGGCATGTGGCACTCATTCTAAGTCGCTCCTTTTTGCCAGCCCCTATTGCCTTTCGGAAGAAGGAAAAGCAGGAAAAGGAGAAGGAAGAACTGGGGCAGGACAGATTCTCCATTCCAGGTGCAGGTTCAGTTTCTGATTTCTGTACAGTAATGTTCACTGGAGGAGTCCCGGAGAAGTTGACTGGATGATGGTTTTTAACTTTTAGATGATGCAACATCAAGACTTGGTCCCCATTCTCAGGCCGCAGAAGACATTCTCGACAAGTATAGGAATGCCATCAAGAGGACCAGCCCAAGTGATGGAGCTGCAGGCTCATATGAGGGAGCAGGTAAAACCATTCATTCCAGATAAGCCATTGAATACCAAGTGTCTATTAAATCCATTTTACATCACTAGAGAAAAGATGCAAGTATCAGCATGTCACATTATATAGGGAATAATGCCCCCCCCCTTCCTTCAGATGATAAGAATATTAGAAGTCACCATGGAGTTCAATGACAATATAAAACACATTTATACAGGTAACCGAACAGGGGTGACTCCTTTATAGTATAGGGTACAATATTTCTTATAATACACCCCTCAACTGCTGCAGAACACCTTGAGTAACCTGAAAAGCACGTACTATTAGGCAGCTGACAATGAATGGACAAAAACAGAATCGGGAGTGCGGCTGCCAATCAAAATTCTGAACTCTGCTGTGTACAACCCGTTCCTTGCTGCGCCTTTGTGAAAGTTATGGGGATCCCGGTGATGCATGAAAGGACTTTGTTTTAGGGCAGCCAGTCTAGGCTAGGGCATACTTTATGATTGTGCTAGTTTATTGCAATGTAAAAAAAAAAAAAGCTCAATAAAGACAATCCCTTTGTGGAATAGAAGAAAAAAATGTAAATTAAAAAAAATAATATCCATGAAGGTGTTCATTTTTATTTATTTTTTACAAATGTTTTTATTAAATATTGGAAGATACAAAACCATATATACAAATTTGGTATCCACATAAATGAGGTGTACAATAAATATATTGGCTCTATTCACACGACGGGGTCCGATAAAAACGGTTGTTTTGGTCAGTTTTTCTCAGCCGTTTTGCATCCGTTCCTGGCTGTTTTTTTCCGTTTTTAACGGCCAATTTTGACCCGTTTTGTATCCGTTTTTTTTCCCTGTCCATTTTAAAAACTGATGTATTTCATTTGTTAAGTTTTTGCCACGCACTTCCATCTGTAAATAATGCCACATACTGCCACACAGCCCCCCTTGTAGGTAGTGCCACAAAGCCCCCCTTGTAGGTAGTGCCACAAAGCCCCCCTTGTAGGTAGTGCCACACAGCCCCCCTTTACATAGAACCCCCACCATAGATGGCACTCCCCTACCTTCCTGTAGATAGCGCCACTGTAGGGGACCGTTCCATGAGAAGTCCCTGACTTCAATGTCCATATATGTACAGTGAAGTCAGGGACTTCTCCTGGAGAGGGAACACCGGCCACAGCGCCGGGGATTCCGCTTCAGGAGTAGGGGACCGCTCCAGGAAAAGTCCCTGATGTGACTGTCCATATATGGACAGTGAAGTTAAGGACTTCTCCTGGAGCGGAATCTCCGGCCACAGCTTCGGCAACGCTGTGGCCAGGGATTAGGGATTCCACTCCTACAGGGAGCAAAAAAAATATGCACTTCGTACTGTGAAGAGGGGAAGCGAGCGAGCGGCAGAAAGCTCGGCCGTCACTAGGATCACATAGACTTTACACAGACCCATAGACTTCCATGGGGGCCGGGAGAACGGCCGAAAATAAGGCCTCATGCACACGACCGTGTTCGGTCCGTGATATACGGTCCGCATGTCGGCCGCATGTCCCGGACCGAACACAGTGCAGGGAGTCGGGCTCCTAGCATCACACTTATCTATGACGATAGGGGTCACTGCCTGTCCGCGGAACTACTGTCCCGTACTGTAATCATGTTTTAGTGTGTGACAGTAGTTACGTGGATAGGCAGTGACACCTAGCGTCATAGATAAGTATGATGCTAGGAGCCCGGCTCCCTGTACTTTGTACGGTCCGGGACAAGCGGCCGACATGCGGACCGTATATCACGGACCGAACACGGTCGTGTGCATCAGGCCTAAGGCATGCTCCAGTCTTTTGACGGCCCGGTTTCCAGTTCAAACAAATCGGCCGCGTGAATCCCTGTCGTGTGAATAGGGCCTTTAGGCTACATTCACACGACCGTGAAAAAAAATGGCCATTAAAAACTGATCAACTGTCAGTTTTTCATGGCCATTTTGCATCAGTGTCTCCAAATTTTCATCCATTTCCAGTCCGTCTGTCCGTTTCATCAGTCTTTCATGGCCGTTAAAAAAAAAAAAAAACTGATGGATTTAATTTGTTGGTTTTATTGTCTAAACCCCCTGTAAACACAAAGGTGCCTATTGAGATAGTGCTGCAATGACCCTGTAGACAGTGCCACCGTGCCCACATATAAAGTGCCAGTGCCCACGTAGATAGCACAAGTGTCCCCTGTAGTATCACATCCCCATATAGTGCCCCTGTAGATAGTGCCGCACCCCCCCCCCCACAAATGACACCTCCCCCTGTAGATGGCACGCCCACATGCAGATAGCACCCCTTGTAGAGAGCGGTGATTTGATATGAAGATCTCTGCATCGGAGGTGTGTATTATATGGTTTAGCAACATCTGCAGTTTGTCATGTTTTGGGGCAGCGTACTGTACTAGACCGGTTGTAGCTGCTGAAGGAGCTTTACATGTCTGTTAATGAGGTGTTGGCACAGGAGATGGAAAATCCTTCAAATGCGATCTGTGATGTTCTACTTCTACAGAGAGATAAGCAGCGCCTATGTAGCACCACTCTTTGTATAATCATCAGGTGCCGACGTATTCAAATACCATGCAAAATATTTAGCATTATTTTTTCCCAGTTGTCCTGAAGACTCTTTACCAGCGGGGAGCACTTTTTAAGAACTTGTAATACCATAAAATGTTTATCAAGTAAGCATTATTATTAGACTGCTTGATACTTAAAGGGGACATGTCAACATTTATCCCAATGAAATACCCATGGCGTGTACATGTGCTATAGACACCCCGTTCCGTTTACTAAATTGCTGTATAGAGGAGCGCAGAGACCCAAAGTCTTTCCTGCTGCAAATATAAATGCTGCTTACAGGTCCCGGGATGAGCCGCTTCTTGCAATGTAGCTTTTGTTTTGTGAAGTTGACTGAATGTTCCTCCATTTTCATCTTTACATATAAATACAGACTTGAGAGGAGATTGAGATCTGTGTGTTATGTGATTATTGCCAGTGCTGTTCTCTCATCTGTATTGTGATGTGTTGCAGATGTGGTTGGTGATGGAGAAAGTCTTCACGATTCCCCTAGAGATGAAGCCTTGCAGAATATGACCTCTGACGATCTGCCAGATTCTGCCAGCCAAACGGCTCACCCGCCAGACTCCTCCTACTCCTACAGGTAGGTGTTTATAGGGATGGTGTCGTCTGTCCACCCCGTATAACACCGTTCTTGTATAAATGTGAAGACTTGCATATTCACAGGTTGCTGTGCGCTCTATACTTTGCTGTATTCTAAAGTCCTATTTTTATTTCTATAGGGACGCAAAAAAGAAGTTGCGATTAGCTTTATGCTCTGCAGATTCAGTTGCATTCCCGATGCTCTCCCACTCTACGCGGAATGGTCTGCCCGATCATACCGACCCTGATGGTAACCATTTAATATTTACATTTTCTTACTACTGGACCCTGGATGAGATTCCGAAACAACTAGAATGTAGCCTTATAGGTGTATGGATCAGATGCGCAGTCATTCTTTATAGTCCCAGGTTGTCCGACTCATGCCGACCGTTGTAGTTTCAATTCAGCTGGAGACCATTGATTTAGAGGCTGATGGATAAATCTCTAAATAAGTTTCCAGTCCGAATACAGTGACCTAATATATTTAAACTTTGCCAATTACTCTGCACAAGGGTTGGGGGGTTGGGGGGGGGGGGTGTTATTATTTTAGCGCCGTTTTACTTGAATTTTTATTTTGGTTCTGTTCACACTGGCGTCATGGCTTCTCGTTGCGGTTTCCATAGTTTTGACTGCAAGAACAACGCTGTAAGCTGTGCTGTTCTTGCTGTCAAAAGTGACCGTATCCCTGGGTGAGGCTCTTGACACAGATTGGGACAGTTTTTCTATTTTTATTTTTATTTTTAAATTTAGTTTTAACTTGTTTTTGTTTTTTGTTTTTTAATTCATATATTTATTTGTTTTTTTCAGACAATGAGATTGTATGCTTTTTAAAAGTACAGCTGGCCGAGGCTATTAATCTACAGGACAAGAACCTCATGGCCCAGATTCAGGAGACCATGCGCTGTGTGAGCAGGTTCGACAGCCGTACTTGCAGCAAGATCCTTGCATCCATAGCAGAGGATTACAGGTATGGAAAGATGTGTAGAGGTGCGGGTGTGAGGGCACAGTCCACCCACTTGAAGAAGCTAGCCGTCTATACAGCTGTAAAAGATGGTGAAAGAGATGGCTTAAAGAGGCTCTGTCACCACATTATAAGTGCCCGATCTCCTATATAAGGAGATCGGCGCTATAATGTAGATGACAGTAATGCTTTTTATTTTAAAAAAAAGATCTGTTTTCACCACTTTATGAGCAATTTTAGATTTATGCTAATGAGTTGCTTAATGCCCAAGTGGGCGTATTTTTACTTTAGACCCAGTGAGCGGTGTACATCCTCTACATGTGGCTCTGCCTCCTGGAACACGTGGTAAATAGCCGTTATTGCTGGGGACGCTTCGGCTAACAGGGAAAACGTAATATTACATTCGTCCGCCAAAGTAGAAGCCTCTCCTACTTGCTCTGGCACATGAGCGCAGAACTCCACTGTATAAAGTCCATATGCCCCGATAGAGTATATTGACAGGCGTTGTCTTTATTAGACAGGAATATTATTTCATATACTTGCTTTTCTGCTGGTTATTGTAGGAAAAGAGCCTCATATATTGCGTATTTAACAAGATGTCGCCAGGGGTTACAAGGCACACAGGCTCACCTTGAACGACTGCTGCAGAGAGTTCTGCGTGATAAGGAGGTCTCTACGCGTTACTTCACTACTGTTTGTGTTCGGCTGTTATTAGAGAGTAAAGAGAAAAATATCCAGGAGTTTATTCAAGGTAAATCTAGTTCTTTGTCAAATCTCAACGTTTCCCTCTGTGTAACGGGTAGGAAGGCAAATGTAAAAAGGATTTTCCATAAAATGGAGCATTGTAAGAAAAGCTTACATATATTTATAAAGACCGCACAATAAGGGTATATTCACACGGTGCGGTCGTATTGTTTTTCCTGCGATGTTCACACACCCTAAAGATGGCCGGCGTTTACAATTCATATTAACACTTGTGGCTTTATCTACATTTATGTTGGGTTTATACGGACACTGGGTTTATTTATTACTAGAATACAGACTTATTTTAAGATAAGTTTATATCCAATTACTTACAGTATCTGATGTTACATTTACCATTCAAACCTATTCTGTGTAATGGGAAGCTTTAGTAGGATTGCATGCTTTATGCCAGATGTCCCCAACCATTTCTATCTTGAATGTTTATTATGAAAGAGTCTACTAAAGATACACTACCGTTCAAAAGTTTAGGGTCACTTAGAAATTTCCTTATTTTTGCAAGAAAAGCACAGTTTTTTTTCAATGAAGATAACATTAAATTAATCAGAAATACACTCTATACATTGTTAATGTGCTAAATGACTATTCTAGCTGCAAACGTCTGGTTTTTAATGCAATATCTACATAGGTGTATAGAGGCCCATTTCCAGCAACCATCACTCCAGTGTTCTAATGGTACATTGTGTTTGCTAACTGTGTTAGAAGGCTAATGGATGATTTGAAAACCCTTGTGCAATTATGTTAGCACCGCTGTAAACAGTTTTGCTGTTTAGAGGAGCTATAAAACTGACCTTCCTTTGAGCTAGTTGAGAATCTGGAGCATTACATTTGTGGGTGCGATTAAACTCTCAAAATGACTAGAAAAAGAGAGCTTTCATGTGAAACTCGACAGTCTATTCTTGTTCTTTGAAATGAAGGCTATTCCATGCGAGAAATTGCCAAGAAACTGCAGATTTCCTACAACGGTGTGTACTACTCCCTTCAGAGGACAGCACAAACCGGCTCTAACCAGAGTAGAAAGAGAAGTGGGACGCCCCGCTGCACAACTGAGCAACAAGACAAGTACATTAGAGTCTCTAGTTTGAGAAATAGACGCCTCACAGGTCCTCAACTGGCAGCTTCATTAAATAGTACCCGCAAAACGCCAGTGTCAACGTCTACAGTGAAGAGGTGACTCCGGGATGCTGGCCTCCAGGGCAGAGTGGCAAATAAAAAGCCATATCTGAGACTGGCCAATAAAAGGAAAAGATTAATATGGGCAAAAGCACACAGACATTGGAGAGAGGAAGATTGGAAAAAAGTGTTATGAACAGACGAATCGAAGTTTGAGGTGTTTGGATCACACAGAAGAACATTTGTGAGACGCAGAACAACTGAAGAGATGCTGGAAGAGTGCCTGACGCCATCTGTCAAGCATGGTGGAGGTAATGTGATGGTCTGGGGTTGCTTTGGTGCTGGTAAAGTGGGAGATTTGTACAAGGTAAAAGGGATTTTGAATAAGGAAGGCTATCACTCCATTTTGCAACGCCATGCCATACCCTGTGGACAGTGCTTGATTGGAGCCAATTTCATCCTACAACAGGACAATGACCCAAAGCACACCTCCAAATTATGCAAGAACTATTTAGGGAAGAAGCAGGCAGCTGGTATTCTATCTGTAATGGAGTGGCCAGCGCAGTCACCAGATCTCAACCCCATAGAGCTGTTGTGGGAGCAGCTTGACCATATGGTACGCAAGAAGTGCCCATCAAGCCAATCCAACTTGTGGGAGGGGCTTCTGGAAGCATGGGGTGAAATTTCTCCCGATTACCTCAGCAAATTAACAGCTAGAACGCCAAAGGTCTGCAATGCTGTAATTGCTGCAAATGGAGCATTCTTTGCCGAAAGCAAAGTTTGAAGGAGAAAAATATTATTTCAAATAAAAATCATCATTTCTAACCTTGTCAATGTCTTGACTATATTTTCTAGTCATTTTGCAACTCATTTGATAAATATAAGTGTGAGTTTTCATGGAAAACACAATTGTCTGGGTGACCCTAAACTTTTGAACGGTAGTGTATGACCTTGTGGTATGGCCCTTACCTTAGCGTTAAATGCCAGCGATAAGTTGTCCTGGAGATGACCTCCCTGGTGTCACTAGTGCACAATAGTATCTATATCTACCGACCGCTGGAGAGCAATGAGGTTGGGGTACAGTCCTGAAATGTGGGAAAGGTAGTACTCCTATTACATTGCTACGGTAGATGATGCTTCTCCAGTGTGCGTGGATTTCACACAGTGGCCCAGACTTATTGTGAAGTTTACCTGGGCACCTTCTAATGTGGCGCATATCACACCATGTCTTTCCTTTACTAAGACTGGCATAAGATACGACGGTCTTAGTAAATGTGGGCCAATGTATGAATTTGGATGTTAATGGATGAGGTAAAATCACATTAAATCCAGTGTCCATTAAAATGTACCAGATGTAACATTAACATGGCTCGTATTTGCAGGATGCAGTGGTTTTCATTTAAGTGGAGCAGTTTTTTGGTCTGCACTAGGTTGTATACATCACACGCAGAGGCGGAAACTTATTAAAGATAGTGAAAAGAAAATTTGGAGCAGTTTCCCAGAGCAACCAATCAGATTCTATTTTTTTAGGGAATCTTTGGAAAATGAAAGCAGCAATGTGATTGGTTGCTATGGGCAACTTGTGCCGCTTGTTTTTGCGCTAGTTTTGATATCTCCAATTTTCAGGTACATTTCTAAGATTTACTTTGTGTCCTTCTTTGTCAATAGACTTTCAGAAATTAACGGCAGCCGATGACAAAACTGCGCAAGTAGAGGAATTCCTGCAGTCTCTGTACGGAGCGATGGCCCAAGATGTCATTTGGCAAAATGCCAGCGAGGAGCAGCTGCAGGATGCGCAAACTGCAATTGAGAGAAGCGTGATGAACCGTATTTTCAAGCTGGCCTTCTACCCCAACCAGGATGGCGATGTACTACGTGATCAGTGAGTTGGAGGGAAAAGAGGCAGATAGGAGAAGTGAGTGACAGATGGGAAGGCAGAAGACTTAAAGTGCACCTCTGGTTTTAAGGCCTATTACATAAAAGATCATTGGACTTTGTAAACAGCATTTTCCTTACATATTGTTATTAGTGGGAGTTATTAACATAAGTGCCCCAGAGCCACGGGGAATTTAAAGGGGAAATCCAGTCCTAATAATAATCCGGCATGTCATCCATAGGCACATGTGAAAAGATCACATCGGTAAAGTTTCTATTGGATGCTCAACCCTCCTTGGCACTGCTCATAGATTACTGCTCCTGAAAATCTGACAACATTTTAAGCTCACGGTCATTGGTTTTAATGGACCTTTCCTTGTATCAGATTTCCAGTAATTGAAAGTTCTGAGCAGGGCCAAGGGGGTTTAAAGGCGTTCTCCTATTAGGACATATGGACGACAGAGGCCGGTCCCCCGCTTGGGAACGTCTGTGTGCTATATGGACGACCGTTCGTTTGAATGGCCAGGATGTAATGACACATGTATGACTGGCGATGGCTTCCCCCGCAATAACAGCTGTTTGCCACCAAAACTGGTTAGTACAGATTGTCCTATATGAGCCATCATGACTGGTCTGTTAACAATATATGAGAATTTGTTTGACAATGAATTTAACAAAATGCCATTGAAAAGAGACCTCAAAACCAGAGGTATACTTTAAAAGGGTTTTACAGTCTTATGTAAATAAAGCTTAATCATTTTATAATTCTGGATCTTCAACTTTCTAATATACATTGTTTTTCACAATCTCTGCTTACTGTCAGTTAATGGGAAACCATGCTTCTATCCAAAGGCTAAAACCATGTCCTGAACTAGTCCCCATAGCACAGTTGATTAGTTTTACAGTATAAGTCCGCATTCAACCAGCTGTGATATACAGACTGCGTGTCGGCCGTATTTCCCGGACCAACCACGTCTAGGGAGCCGGGCTCCTAGCGTTCTAATTATCTATATACTCCAAGACGGAAAGGTGCGGCTGCTGTGTTTAGCGACAGAGTATTGCGTATGTGGATACATAAATCAAACCCACAGTTGTGTAAGCAGGACAAGGTCACGGTAAATGGGAACAGTCTTTAGGCCTGATTCACATGAGCGTATTTTACGTCCGTGGGGCCGTTGTTTCATCGGACCGTTGAAAAATAGAACATGTCCTATTTTGTTCCATTTTCACGGATCCCTGCACAGACTGAAGTCTATGGATCAACCCCCCCCCCCCCCCAGCACTGATCTGAGACCCCCACCGTTCGCTAAAACGAAACGGCAGACTTTCTATTGAGCCCGTACCCCACACACTCCGGCTTTCCGAGGAAGTTTCTAAAGTTTTGTTTTAAAAAAAAGTTTAGACACCCTTTAACATGATTCCACGAGCTAAGCTCAGCTCTTTTATATTCTAGTTCTGGCAAGCGTGTAAAGTCATGGCGTATCACATGTAATGGTTAAGCTTTATTTTCATAAAATCCCTAAAAATAAACAAAAAAAGCTTTAAATGTAAGTGAGTAAATGATAGATGAGAAATGAAATACATGATTTACTTTTACAGTGTCAAGCAGAAAGTTTTATACTGCGTCATAATAATATAAGAAGGGTAAACCATTTCTGTGGGTGCTGATACGTGATTGTGCCACGCTGCCGGCCTTCATGTGTGTCCTGTCAATGCGCGGTGGTCTGTGGCGAGATTTCATGAGGCAGAATAGGTTTGCACTATAATTGACTCCTTTTTTTTTTTTTATGCTTCAGAGCTGATTCACGAACATTAACCAATACAAAGGGGAGAGATTTATCAAAACTGGCGCAAAAGAAAATTGCAGTGGTTTCCCGTGGCAACCAATTAGATTCTACCTCAAACTTTTTCGACTCTGGAAAATGAAAGCAGAAACTTTTGTGCCAGATTTTGATACATCTCCCCCAATGTTTGCAATTCAAAATGGCCATAACGGAGGGCAAGTTAACTGTGATATCACCTCTGGGACCGCTGTGGGTTGTCCCTCTGCAGGACAATGTCACGATCTGCTGCGAGGAAGCAGTCATTTGCCCTCTGGTACTGGCTTTTGGTTGGATCTTTCAGTATTAAATCATCGCTTTTTGTGCTCCTTTTTAAAGGGGTTTTCCAATTTTATGTTAATAAAGCTTTATTATATGGATCAAGAGTCCGCAAACAAAACTTTGAGGAAGGAAGTTGTATGTCAGTGAATGGCAACATTCTTGTTTACATTCGGAGGCAGAAAACCTACATACCTAGTCCTGCTCTGAGAAGTGTATACAGTCTAGACAATACATCAGCAGCAGCTGCACAAATCTCTAATAGTTTGCTACAATGTATCAGTCAGGAGTCCAGGCTGTTGACTGCGCGTGAAGCAGAAGCGCGCTCAGGAGACGACCGGGTCCAGGCGTGAGCTGTACTGTGAAAAGTCCAGGGTGTACTGCGCATGTGCCCATTATGAAGCAGAGCTGCGCGCGATCAGGAGACTATGGGGTCAGTCGTGAACTATTCGGGTATGTTCACACACCGTGACCAAAACGTCTGAAAAAACGGAGCTAATTTCAGGCGAAAACAGCTCCTGATTTTTTTCTAACTTGCGTTTTTCGCTGCGTTTTTTACGCCCGTTATTGGAGCTGTTTTTCAATGGAGTCAATGGAAAAAAGCCTCCAAAAACGTCCCAAGAAGTGACATGCACTTCTTTTGACGAGCCGTCATTTTACGCGCCGTATTTTGACAGCGACGCTTAAAATAAAGGCTTGTGGGAACAGAATATCGTAATTCCCATTGAAAGCAGTGGCCGGATGTTTGTAGGCGTATTAGGGGCGCCTGAATTACGTCTGAAACCACTGCGTGTGAACATACCCTTACATTCCCTGGCCCGTCAATGAATCAATCAATGAAAGAAGGCAGAGAATTTTGGAGCAACGGTAACGCCCTCGTTGCTCAAATACTCATTTGCATATACTGAATAAGGGTATGTGCACACGCAAACTCAAACGTCTGAAAATACGGAGCGGTTTTCAAGGTTTTTAATCATACTCGCATTTTTTGCTGTGTTTTTTACCGCCGTTTTTTTAGCTGTTTTTTTATAGCGTCCATGAAAAACGGCTGAAGAAGTGACATGCACTTTTTACATTTTATTTAATTGTGTTCTCATGTTTTACTATTTCATGTATTCTTAGGCTGGGTTCACACGACCACATTAACGTCCGTAATGGACGGACGTATTTCGGCCGGAAGTCCCGGACCGAACACAGTGCAGGGAGCCGGGCTCCTAGCATCATAGTTATGTACGACACTAGGAGTCCCTGCCTCACTGCGGGACAACTGTCCCGTACTGTAATCATGTTTTCAATACGGGACAGTAGTTCCACGGAGAGGCAGGGACTCCTAGCATCGTACATAACTATGATGCTAGGAGCCCGGCTCCCTGCACTGAGTTCGGTCCGGGACTTCCGGCTGAAATACGTCCGTCCATTACGGACGTTAATGTGCTCGTGTGAACCCAGCCTTGCTTTTACTTCTCTATGGGGGCTGTCATTTTTTTTTCTCATTTCTGTATGTGTCGATTAACGACACATACAGAAATGCTCTACGACACATACAACCTCATAGAGCATGCGAACGGGAGCAGTTCCATTCTCAGTTGCGTGCGCCGTCTGTGTGGGAACAACGCATGCGCCGCTCCCAAATGGACCAAAACAAAGCTCGTTCGGAGAGCGAAATCCGGTGCCATTTTCATGTGGACCGGAAGCTGTTGCCGGACAGTAAGATGACGACTTACGGCCGCGGCCATATGTTCAACGAAGCGAAGGCGCAAGGAAGAGCAGCGTAGACCAGCGGAGGCGGCGGCAGGAGCAGGTAATTTATGTTTGTGTATGATGTGTGTATTATGTTCGTGTGATACTTTCTGCCGAGCCCTGTATCTAATCCTCATACACTGTGCAGTTGCTCAGAAAATGGCGGCACACAGTGTAGGAGGTTTGAAGACATTGAAACCCTTCCTTCTCCTGGCACTAGCCAGAAGAAGGGAGGGGGGATTGTGTGAGTACACTAGAGGAGAGTGTGTCCACCCCAAATTTGCAGCATAAATCAATGAGGTTGCTTAAAGAGGCTCTGTCACCAGATTTTGCAACCCCTATCTGCTATTGCAGCAGATAGGCGCTGCAATGTAGATTACAGTAACGTTTTTATTTTTAAAAAACGAGCATTTTTGGCCAAGTTATGACCATTTTTGTAGTTATGCAAATGAGGCTTGCAAAAGTACAACTGGGCGTGTTGAAAAGTAAAAGTCCAAGTGGGCGTATATTATGTGCGTACATCGGGGCGTTTTTAATACTTTTACTAGCTGGCAGAAGCTGGGCGTTCTGAAGAGAAGTGGATGATACTTCTCATCAGAACGCCCAGCTAGTAAAAGTATTAAAAACGCCCCGATGTACGCACATAATACACGCCCAGTTGTACTTTTACTTTAAACACACCCACTTGGACTTTTGCAAGCCTCATTTGCATAACTACAAAAATGGTCATAACTTGGCCAAAAATGCTCGTTTTTAAAAAATAAAAACGTTACTGTAATCTACATTGCAGCGCCTATCTGCTGCAATAGCAGATCGGGGTTGCAAAATCTGGTGACAGAGCCTCTTTAACCACAGTGACCATGCTGCAATTTTGGGAACTGCTCCCTCTAGTGGCCAGCACATGGAAATGTTATAAATTAGAATCTAATTTATAATATTTCCTGACTTGTGAAAAAAATTAAAACAATATGTAATCACTTAAATACTAATTGTTTAACTGAAAAAGGAAATGTATCGCTAGAAATTATTATTATTTTTTTTTAAGGAAGGTAACAGGAGGGTTTGGTCTATTTAGTCTATAATTACTTGTCTTGTGCAGAATTTATTGGGGGTTTTTTTTTTTTTCCTCCAAACAGAGTGCTATACGAACACATTCAAAGATTGTCCAAAGTGGTAACAGCTAATCACAGAGCTCTACAAATACCTGAGGTCAGTTTACAAGCTTCAAGAATTGCATGGTTTTAATAATTCGTATAATCCCTAATTTGTGCTTGGACTTTTATAGGAGTCTGACAGGGGCAGATAAAACCTTTGTCCCAGTCTACCCTTTTAATGTGTCTGGCCAAATCATATGACCATATGATATCCTACTCTATAGTAACAAAGTTGTTAACTTAATTGTAGTGAACTTTATCTGCAGCCACCACTAGAGAGGGCTTACTGTGTTATGGAGTTTAGTGTATAAACATTATGCAACGCACTCCTAAGCTCCCCCCAGTGGTGGCTGCAGGCAGCCAGAATGTTACTACTTGGTGTACGGGTTCAATAGAAAGTCTAAGTCCGTACACCAATTGTTCAACTTTCCCAGAAAAGCAGATCCGAATAGAAGCGCTCAGGTCTCGGTGCTTCGACCCCCACCTATCAAAACTTATCGCATGTCATTATGACATGTCAGAAATTTTCTGAAAGTTTATTTACCCTTTAAGGGTATGTTCACACAGTGTTTTCAGACTAAATTCGGGCGTTTTACGCCTCGAATTACGCCTGAAAAAACGGCTCCATTACGCCTACAAACATCTGCCCATTGCTTTCAATGGGTTTTATGATGTTCTGTTCACACGAGGTGTTATATTACGCGTCGCTGTCAAAATACGGCGCGTAAAAAGACGCCTGCGAAAAATAAGTGCATGTCACATCTTGGGACGTTTTTGGAGCCGTTTTTCATTGGCTCCATTGAAAAACAACTCCAAGAACATCCGTAAAATACGCCGCGAAAAACAGGAATTGCTACAAAAACGTCTGAAAATCAGGAGCTGTTTTCGTATTTTCAGACGTATTTTGCTAAGCCGTGTGAACATACCCTAACTCTGTCTGCAGGTGATTTGGAGCTCTGACGTAGGTTAAAAAGCATAAAATGAAATGGTGATCAAGGGTGGACATTCAATTTAAGGATATTTCCACCAAAACCTAAAACTTCAGTACCTTAAATATTTCAACATCCACCAGAAAAATGTATGGGCTGGAGGAAGCGTAGAGGTTCCTGCAGATGTGCTGAATAATAACATCCTTGCTTGTGTTGGCTTCTATTAGGTTTATTTGAGGGAAGCTCCATGGCCTTCTGCACAGGCTGAAATCCGTACCATTAGTGCATACAAAACCCCCAGGGACAAGGTGCAGTGTATCCTGCGCATGTGTTCTACCATTATGAACCTTCTAAGTCTGGCCAACGAGTATTCCGTCCCAGGAGCCGATGATTTTGTCCCTGTGCTGGTGTTTGTCCTTATTAAGGTAACCATTTAAAATCTTATAACTGTAACACTCTCTTTTTATTATGAGGTTATAAGCTGCTTTTGGTTTTTACCAATTGTCCGTTTTTGTATTGTTCTATCACCCTTGCCACCACTTTCACAGTTCCATCCCCCTTTTTGAAAAAAAAATTGGGGGTTGGCTCAAGAGGGGAATGGGTGTGACAAAATATCCATTAAAAAAATTCCATGATGGAAGAAAATAGAAAATTACTCCGCTAGCCTCTTTTCTTATGCCCACATAAAAGTTAGAGGGCTTTTACAGGATATGACATTGATGGCCTTTCTTAGGGTGGGTCATCATTGTATTATAGGTGGTGTCCCACCCCCTGGCCCGCCACCAATCAGTAGGACTGCGCCGCTCTCTTTACTGTAGTACCAAGTGAACAGGTCTGAGTTGCAGTTCCAGTAATGGGACTGTGGCGCTCCCCTTGAACGGTGTATGACTGGATGTATGTATAGTATGAAGCAATCACTTCTCATTTTTGAAGAGGTCTTTATAACAGGTTATTACTGTTCACTTTTTTTAGGCCAACCCACCGTGCCTCCTGTCCACTGTACAATACATCAATCATTTCTATTCAAACCGTCTAACTGGAGAGGAGTCGTACTGGTGGATGCAGTTTACAGCTGCGGTGGAGTTCATTAAAACCATTGATGAGCGCAAGTAAAGTTCGCCAGCTGCTTTAAAGAAAAAAAAAAGTGCCGCCTGCCTGCCAGCAGTGGGCAGCAGAGACCAGCTTCTTGTATCATAACTGTACAGAGAGGAGTTGGTGTAACCTTTCTGGGGTATTCGAGGCCTGCGGTGCGTTGTTTTCTCCTTCTTGAAGTCCCCCTCCCCCTTTCTAATACTGCTTTCTTTTAAACAAACTTAATACTAAATAGAAATTACATTTACTTTGCAGGCTTGGATTTTTATTTATTGTGGTTTTTTTTTTGGTTTAGAAAAAGGGACCACATTTTCAAGCGTTTTAGATACAGATACAATTGAAACTGTTACCGCAGTGTGGCAATAATAAGAATATATGAAATCTCACTTTACTGCCTGTTGGGAGTGAAGTGCCTCACCGCTTAATCATGGACACTCTGTTTTAGGCCTCATTTACACGAGCGTGTGCGTTTTGCGCGCGCAAAAAACGCTGCGTTTTGCGCGCGCAAAAGGCACTTGGCAGCTCCGTGTATGATGCGCGGCTGCGTGATTTTCGCGCAGCCGCCATCATAGAGATGAGGCTAGTCGACGTCTGTCACTGTCCAAGGTGCTGAAAGAGCTAACTGATCGGCAGTAACTCTTTCAGCACCCTCGACAGTGAATGCCGAACACAATATACACCAACCTGTGAATAAAAAAAGACTTTCATACTTACCCAGAACTTCCTGCTTCCCCCAGTCCGGGCTCCCGGCCGTTGCCTTGGTGACGCGTCCCTCTCGTCATCCGGCCCCACCTCCCAGGATGACGCGGCAGGCCATGAGACCGCTGCAGCCTGTGATTGGCTGCAGCCTGTGCTTGGCCTGTGATTGGCTGCAGCTGTCACTTGGCCTGAATTGTCATCCCGGGAGGTCGGACTGGAGGAAGGAGCCGGGACTTATCGGTAAGTCAGAACTTCTGTTTTTTTTTACACGTATATGTATATTGTGATCGAAAGTCACTGTCCATGGTGCTGAACCAGTTTAAGTCTTTGAGCACCGTGGGCAGTGACTGTCTCCTGACGTCGCGTACCCGAACATTTTTTGCCGGGTTCGGTTAAAACGAGTTCTGCCGAACCCGGTGAAGTTCGGTGCGCTCATCTCTAATTTGACACTCCGTTTGGATGTTTGTAACCAGAAAAGCACGTGGTGCTTTTCTGTTTACATTCATCCTTTTGACAGCTCTTGCGTGATTTTCGCGCATGCAACGCAGGACCGTCAGTGTGGCATGCGTTGTTTTCACGCACCCATTGAAGTCAATGGGTGCGTGTTGCGTGAAAAACGCAAGAATATAGAACATGTCGTGAGTTTTACGCAACGCACTCACGCAGCGCAAAATTCACGCATCGTCTAAACAGCCCCATAGACTATTATAGGTGCGTACGACACGCGTGAAAAGCACGCGCGTCGCACGCGCGTATAATACGCTCGTGTAAATGAGGCCTTAAAGCGATGCGGTTTACAGTTACAATTTTTTTTTTCTTGACTTGCCAAAAGTAGATCGTGTATGAGATTTTTTTTAAATCCAATTCCGCTATAATTTTGGAAATATAAAATGGCAGGATTTTAGTTTTGGCTCCATAATCAAATTACCAGCCATCCAACTAGAGTAGGAGCCGTCATTTTGTAATTGAGTATAGTTTAACGTTAATTATTGATATCTCTGAGGCACAATCTATGTATAAAGGCTACTGGTTACTAAATGGCTGACTAGATGCCTGCTGGGAGATTTTAATCAGCACTTTTTGCTGTGATAGAAATATCATAGTCTTCGCTTTATTGTACATGTACTAAAGATAAAACTGTCAAGTCAATCGCTCCTATACAAAATCCTGTAACATAGGTGGCTGAGTAGTATGTATACGTATACATATGGTCAAATTCATTTAATCCGGCGTTACTGGGACGTTACTCACTGGGTTCCGTATCTGCAGAATGTTTAAAAACAGCAAAGTCCCACATAAAATAAACCGTCCGTCTTCCAACTCTGGTTTGTAAGATTCTGGATTATTAGACCAGACTATTGAATCGCGGATTATAGGAATTTAACTTTATATGTGTGCATATCTATACGCATAAATGGCACAATACGTGTAACTTTTTTCTATATTATTACAGAATTTAACATGTATGATCTGCTCACGTAAGCCTGAGATAGCGGAGGACAGATGGTGGTCTTCTGTAATATTTTCTAGGCAGCTACTAGTGTCTCTGCTTCTATTCTAAACTTTCTGTAGGAAACCTGTTCTGTTACACACTATTATTTTCTCAGATTTCTTGAATTGTTTGCTTCTTCCGTTTTAGGTATGTATGATAAAGGGGTTTTCCAGGATCCGTTTATCATGCCCCCCCCCCCCCCCCCTAGAGACAGTGCCGCTCTCATCCATGGGTGGTCTGGTATTGCAACTCATCCCTATTGAAGTGAATTGGGCTGAATCTACCACACCAGATATATGGAAAGAGGCAGAGTTTCTAATAAACAAGCAAACACCATTTAATCCTGAACAACCAGTTTTAAAAGGGAACTTGTCACCAGGAGAGGCCTCTCTTCATTTATCACATTGTATGATGGTCTAATACAATTCTGTTACACTAAACAACAACGATCCCATTGTGGGACTGGAAATTATTTATCATGTCCCCCGTCCCGTCCCCCATTTAAATCCCTGCTCACTGTGGGCCTAAGAGTCCAGTGGGCGGTGCTACTCCGTGCACACTCATACAGGGCAGGCTGTCAATCATTGAGTCACTCCTCCTACTGGACATAAGCACACGGAGCAGGGATTTAAATGAATAAAATACAACTTGTGCTGAATCTTCTCACAAAACAATATCAATCCACTCCTCCTGCTCGCTGCATTGCTGCCATCATATAGAGCAGGGTGTTTGAGGTGACAGGTTCCCTTTATATGGGCATGTCTAACTATTTGTAGCCTCTGATTTAGTATTTAATTGTACAGGTGTCTTAATACAAAGCAAGTCGATCCTGGTGTTAGGTTCTTATAGGCCCAGTTCACACAGTCTTTTGGTGCTGATTTTGAGGTGGGAATAGAGTTTGAATCCGCGCCCAAAAACTTCCGAAACTGCCTTATTGATTTCAATGGAGGGTGGAGGTGTTTGGGTTTTTTTCCCCTTTTTTTTTTTTTTTTTTCCTCCAGTGGCTTCTGGGCTCTCGCAAAAAAAAAAAAAAAAAAAGGGCAACCTGCTCTACCCACGTTTCAGTTTCTGACCTCCCGTTGACATCGATGGGAGGCAGAGAAAGGGTTTTCGCTGTGTTTTTTGGCCACTGTGCTTAATGGCCGCAAAGCAAGTGCAGGCAGATTTTTCTTCCTTCAAAAGAACTCTGTGTGAACAGGGCCTTTAAAGTGAACTAGCAGAACCGGTGTAACACCCCCTTGCACACGAGAGAGTTCGGGCCGTGAAAAACGGTCTGCGTGTCATTCGCATTTCCCGGCCTGAACGGTACAGGTGAACAGGACTCCTGGCATGATAGACATTTTATGATGCAAGGAGTCCCTGCCTCCCCACGGAACTGCTGTTGCATACTGAACAAAATTATACAGTACGTTCCGCGGGGAGGCAGAGACTCCTGGCATCAGATGGTTTATGATGCTTGGAGTCCCGTTCACCTGTACTGTGTTCGGACCTCGAAATACGGCCGACACTGACCGTTTTTTCACTGCCCAAACTCTGTCGTGTGCAAGGGGCAGAAGGCCAGGATAACACAGTTTTGACGCAATTTTTTTGTGTATAAAGAAAAGACTGATGCATTTTTTCTTTTGCGTTGACTCCTGTGTTTGGATAAAAAAAATATTGAGCCAAAAATTGCATCGACTGTGATCCTGGCCTAAATAAAATGTTTGGCTTCTAAAGAAAATGTATATATTTTTTTTTTTACATGTTTCTGGCATTGAGTTAACATTACTTCATTTCCTGATTCATCTCGGGTGTATAAGTTATAATTTTATCACTAAAGAGGCCTCTTACTTGGAAACTTAGCGTTATAAGGTCTAGTTTCGTGAAATGGGTATAGGGGGCTGATGCCGTATAAAAGGGGTCCAAAAATAATACCCCACAAAGCCACAGTATTTAAGTAAAGCATACAACAAACAAAGCTATATATTTAAGGTCTATATATTATATAAATTTTATTCCAAGACTTGAAACATAGAAAACTGGAGTCTAATTTATTATTTTAATGGTGCTGTCCATTGCAAAGCTTGCTTCATTATTGCTGAGACCTACTAGATCCCAACACTGCATGAAACAGCAGGGCTCACACTTCAACGCTGTACAATACATAAAGAAAAACTCCACCTATATATAAAAAAAAATCTATAACCTTTCACTGGTTAAATCTTAAAAAATGCATAAATATGCAAGCACTTGAGTTATTTCCTTCTCCCTTTACATCCAAAGTAAAAGTAAATTTCTGCTGTCACATGTAAACAATGGTCAGCTGTCATACAAATGTCTATTTCTCATTACTCCACCATAAACATGCAGGCTGAACTAAGTGTGCATGTTTCTTTAATGGGGAGCTGGTAACAAGCGGCTGCCCGGCCCTCTTTGGCAGCGGCTGCCCGGCCCGCTTTGGCGGCGGCTTATGTTCTGTGGGAACCGGAGATTGGGTATGTTGAAATCAAACCTGCCTCTGACCCTCATAAACCTAAATTGGCCGAACCCAACATTGAGCCTTTGTGTATGGCCAACTTTAGATCTCACTGTGTCATCTATGCTCCCACAGACACACTGGGAAGCACCAGATGTAGCTTTGAATGTGAATGGAGAATACTTTCCGCTATCCGTAGAAGGAAAGCAAAGTCTTTAAAATCAGCCTAAACGTTGAGCAAATTTGCAAAGTT
The DNA here is from genome assembly GCF_050947455.1 of Rhinoderma darwinii. NCBI lineage: Eukaryota > Metazoa > Chordata > Amphibia > Anura > Rhinodermatidae > Rhinoderma > Rhinoderma darwinii. The sequence goes on along the minus strand of NC_134694.1, from coordinate 22,081,094 downwards.
TATCAAGTTTGTGGACTAAACCAGTTCATGCCTTTTTTATTTGTATCTGAGGCAATACTGTACTAAAACTCCGCAGGTCATGTATTCATGTGGTTGCCTTACTTGCTTCATTATCATGCTCACTGTTGAATGTTACTTTAGGCCACAGTCCATGTAACTGGACAAGTGTGTACTCCTATAAACAGAAAAGGCAAGAGTTTGTGTGGATTTATGAGATCACAGGTTACCAATTCTTTAGAAACCAGTAGAATGGTTGGGCGCATTATTCCATGGGCAGCGCCCCTGCCAAAACACATTGATGTCGAGTTTGCGAGAGTTCTCCTTTTAAATATCATGGTTAATCCGTCTTATAAAGGGATTTGAAGCTTTTATATTTACTTGTTAATAACTGGATACCATTTACAATTTTCTTGCTTTTTTCCTTTAGACCTCTTGAACAGTCATAAGTAGTCCCTGTATGGTTAATGTTTCCCATAATCCTTTCTAAAGAGAACCTTTAAGTATTTTCAGGGTGACTAAACACTGGCCTGAAAAAGATTCCCCTGCTATGCTGTAAAATATATATATTTTTAATGATTCACATGAAATAAAAACTGACAGGGATGCACGGTGTCATTTATTTCAAGAGTCTGATTTTTATTTGTCCTATATGGGGAAAATCCTACAGTTTGTAAAAGAAAAAAAGCTTTATTATAATGAACGTTCTGTACTTGTGTAACTATACGTCACCAGTGTCCGCACATCAAGTACTGCCTGTCCTGGTGAGCTGCCGCAGGTACTAGCCGAGTTGTATTGCGTTTCATTGAAGCCAGCACAGACCTGCCGCCGCTCTGACAGCTCCCTGCTCCCCTGTACATGATGTAGCTGCTTTGCACAGGCAGAATTTTAAGTGAGGGATTTGTATCAAAATGAATACAAGGAAAAATTGAGTAATTTTCCAAATCAACCAACCAGATACAGCCTAATTTTTCAGAAGGTGCAGCAATCTAATTGGCTCCCAGGCAACTACTCTACTTTTCCTTTGCACCAGTATAAATCCGTCAACCGCAGTGTATATTACGAAGTGTTAACACTTAAAGTGTAGCTAAACGTTGGACAAACTTCTGACACGTCATAGTGACGTCAGAAGTTTGGAGTGGTGGGGGTCTGCGCACGGAGACCCCCAGCAATCGCTAGAACGAAGCATCTGAAGCACTCGTGTGAGCGCTCAGCTGCTTCGTGTCTGTTCGGCTGTTTCCAGAAATAAATGTATCGGTGTACGGACTCAATAGAAAGTCTATGAGCCCGTACTCCGATATATCAGCTTTCCAGAAAAAGCCGAACAGACACGAAGCAGCTGAGCGCTCACACGAGTGCTTCAGATGCTTCGTTCTAGCGATTGGTGGTTGTCGCCGTGCGCAGACCCCCACCAATCCACACTTCTGACATGTCACACGTTTGTTGAACATTTAGCTACACTTTAACATATTTACCTTTGTAAGGACCCCCACTGATCAGATATTGGTGGCCTATCCTGCATCAAATTAGTTATGACAGGGCAATATCACCTGACCAGCCTCATGACATCTTTACAGGAAAAATGCTGTAGAGTAGCCAATCGGCTTTACATACAAAACATTTCTCCTTATGGGCAACTAATCAAAAGTTCAAGAGGTTGTTTAGTGGTTGCAATTAAACCAGCCCGCTTAGTGTTAAGGGTACCTGATTGATGCCTAAAGATGTTGGCCAGATACCGGTGCTGTGTAAGGCCTAATTCACATGAGTGTTCGATCCGTGATATACGGTCCACATGTCGGCTGCATTTCCCAGACTGAACACAGTGCAGGGAGCCGGGCTCCTAGCATCATACTTATCTATGACGCTAGGAGTCCCTGCCTCGCTGTGGGAAAACTGTCCCGTACTGTAATCATGGTTTCAGTACGGGACAGTAGATCCGCGGGGAGGCAGTGACACCTATCGTCATATAACTATGACGCTAGGAGCCCGGCTCCCGGCAGTGTCTTCGGTCTGGGAAATGCGGCCGACATGTGGATCGTATATAACGGACCGAACACGCTCATGTGTATTAGGCCTAATGGTATGTGCACACGATAACGGCAATTACGTCTGAAAACAGCTCCTGAATTTCAGACTTTTTTACAAGTGCACGCGTTTTTCGCGCTGTCTTTTACGGACGTAATTGGAGCTGGTTTTCATTGGAGTCCATGAAAAACGGCTCCAATTACGTCCGAAGTGTCCGATACTTATTTGAAGCGGCCGTAATTTTACGTGCGGTCTTGACAGCGACGTGTAAAATGACAGCTCGTCCGCACAGAAGATCTTAAGACCCATTGCAAGCGATGGGCAGATGTTTGCCGACGTATTGGAGCCGTCTTTTCAGCTGTAATTCGGCTGAAAAGAGGTCGTGTGCACATACCCTAAGAGTGTCGTGTACATTGCACAGGCTGGGAGGCCGGCCGCATTACACAGACCGTGCCGCTGCAATGTTTACATGCAGCAGTGCTCAGCTCTGTGGGATGCAGCAGGGAGGGATTTTATATTTAAAACGCCTCTTCTTAATAAAAGTGGACTAGAAAAAAAATATCATCCATCTCAGATCTAGGTAAAGGTTCCAGCTCTGGGAGAACGAGGGTACCCTGTATGTTATCTGCCAGGCAGCAACTGCAGATGACATGGAGAGCTGGCTGTGCTTGACTTTTTATTCAATTCTATGGGGAGTATGAAAAGAGCCTAAGGTGGGACCCCAACCGATCAGACATTTATGGCAGATGTTTATGGCCTATCGAGTAAATTTGAGACTAAAAACCCCTTTAAAGCGTTGTCCCTAATTATAGAACCACGCTACATATGGTATATATTATATAATACACACACACACACACACAACATGGTTAATTATTCAGTGGTTGTAACACTGTCCTATTTTAGGTCAGTTTTACACTAATCCATCCAGACAAAACTGGTTTTATGACCTTGAGTAGATGATGTCTGATTGGTGTGTAAACATTTGTTGGGTGCACTCTGAATATACTGACCTCTTACCAGGACTATCCTTAGAACATGGCCCGGTCCACAGAAGGACTTTCTTACAGGGACATGTGCTACCATTGGGAGGAATTCATTAGGTCATTTTTTTAAAAATATTAGAAAATGACATGACTAGCTCGGAGCTGTAGCAGTTGGGACGGTTTGGTTCCTGTGTTGTCACGGTCTTACAGTTACAGCATATTTAACGTTATTGTCAGGTAGTGTGTCCCATACGACAAAGTTACAGCAGCTTCGATCATTTAAAATGTTGGTGAAATGGGGGCAGAGAAGGAGCAAAGGGGAATGTCTTTCCCTTACTGCTATATTAATCAGATCTGTGTTTTTATTTGGATGGAACCACAGTCCGTTTTCACAGTGGTTTATTGAGCCAAACACAGGAGTAAATACAAAAGTGAAGTATCAGTCTTTACTTTGTACTTTTTTTTTGGATCCAAAACTGACTTTGGCACAAAAAAAATTGCCATGAGAACTGCATGTGTGAGTCCAGCCTAAACGTCAAGGAATATCTGATGTTTTCACCCTCCGTTAGGCTGTGACCGTAACACTGGGTAATCTGGCAATAGACCTAAGGGTATGGTCACATGGGCTATTTTCAGCCATTTTTCAAGCCGTAAACACCCTGAAAAACTGCTTAAAAATGCGGGGGTTGAACGCCTCCAAACATCTGCCCATTGATTTCAACGGGAAAAGTGGCGTTCTGTTCCCACGGGGCGTTTTTTACGTGGCCATTTTTAAAAAAATGCCTTGTAAAGAAGTGCATGTCTCTTCTCGAGCTGGTTTTCATTGACTCAATAGAAAAACGGCAGTAAAAAACGAAAGTTGCTTGAAAAACGGCTGAAAATACGGAGCTGTTTTCAAGGGAAAACCGCCTCTGATTTTCAGACGTTTTTGTAGCGTGTGATTATACCCTAAGATAACCTTCAGCTTAATTGTTTTTAGGCTGACCGCTCTTTCCCAATGTTCCCCAGACTCGAATGGGCATTTTTATTTCTAGCAAAGAGGAAGATAAGTGGCTGCCAGATAGATCTGCCACTGGTTTTCACAGTAAAAACTATAGCTTTAGAAAATTTGAAAGCGAAGTCTGTTACTCACAATTGGGGGATGGTTGGCTTAGGCTGGGTTCACACGACCTATTTTCAGACGTATACGAGGCGTTCTTTGCCTCGGTTTACGTCTGAAAATACGTCTCAAATACGTTGTCAAACATCTGCCCATTACTTTCTATGGGTATAACGCTGTATTGTTCCCACGACGCGTAATTTTACGCGTCGTACGGCAATTACGACGCGTAAAATTACGCCTCGTAAAAAGAAGTGCAGGACACTTCTTTGGACGTTTTTGGAGCTGTTTTCTCATAGACTCCAATGAAAACAGCTCCAAAAACGGACGTAAAAAAAACGCAGCGAAAAATGCGAGTTGCTCAAAAAACGTCTGAAAAGCAGGGGCTGTTTTCCCTTTAAAACAGCTCTGGATTTTCAGACGTTTTTGGTCACTACGTGTGCACATACCCTTACTCAGAGACCGATTCTGACACATCTAGGGTCAGTTTCTGTGTTTAGGAACACTGAAAGGGCAATGAGACATGTTACTTGAAAGAAATGAGGTTTTATTGACCTCTACAACTGTATCATATGGTTATTTATATTCCCTTTAATGGTTGCGTTTCTGGATCACCTTTCATACATTTCATTGTGGGTTTTGTAGGTTTTTCCGTCTTCACCAGGAACAGATCCTCCATTGTCACCTTTACAACCTTTCCAGAAGACAAAAGTAGGGAAATGTTATGGGGTTGGTTACATATATAGTCTGTGCCAACAGTTCTATATAGCTATATATACACACTATGTGTTGTATGGAAAGGTGGAGCATGCTCACTGGGGGGGGGGGTTTGTCTGTCAGACAGTCCTGTCCTGATCTAATCTTGCAGTCAAATTGCCATCTATCGCCTTCCTGCTAACCTATCAAATCTGTTTGTAAAACGTAGGGGGCAGTTGGAAAAGCATGTGTTTGTAGTCTGTTACCATGGAGATACCTAGGTCTGCATGGGAACTGTAGACAAAACAAGATGTTTTCTTATTAATTTTTCCAAAAAATGCAAAGTCTGTGTTTATTACCTGTTTGCCAAGCGCTATTACTTTCTTGTAGGTGGTTGGCAAACGTGTTTGTGGCATAACCCCAAATTACAAATTCTGGCATCTCCTGCTACCAATCCCTCCCTGCCTAAACCCCTCTCATGGTCGTCTAGGACGAGGTAAAGCCCGATTTAACGAATTAAGAAAAAAATAATTATTATTATGAGTTAGGACGCAAGCGCAATACAGACTACTGTTAAAGTACACGTTCACTTGCATTGATGCACTTGACTTCTGCGGTCTGTCTCCATTGGGAAAGAAGGTGTATGTTAGTAATTATTAAAGCTATTCACTTTTGCAAGAAGTTATTATGCATTTTTCTGATCCTAGAAAATGGCTATAAGACTATTTACTTTCTTTTATTTTAAATCAGAAGCTTTAAAATCCTACATGACCCATTTACAAATCCAGATTTACACAAAAAAAAAAAAACACCTATGTGCAGGAGTTTATATACACTTCCAATAAATGGTGTACTATTTATTTACATCGGCCTCTCAAGTAAATTAATAAAGGGGTTGTCCACTCACATTGGGCAGATCAGAAGCAACAAGTCCTCTGCTTTCATTTCTTTTACACCATGCATGGACTTCTAGGAAGAGGGAGGCAGTGACGTGGCTGTGTGTACTGTCTCCTACCACTTTGTCTAGCAGAAGATGCAGTCACGCAAGGCTATGTATGACATGATCAAACAAAAGCTCAGAAATGTAAGGGTATGTTCGCACAGGCAAGTTGCAGGTGTATTTTGGAGCGCAATATACCTCGAAATACGCCTAGAAACGACTCCCATTGAATTAAGTGGGAAATACACTGTAGTTCAGACAAGATGTATTTTTACACCCCTATATTTAAATACGCTACGTAAAAATACGCCTCGTTAAAAGAAATGGCGTCTCTGGGATTTTCAAAACTATTTTCTATCGTGACTACAAAAAAAACAAAACAAAACACCTCAAAATATACTTGCAAACACAAAAAACACTGAAAATCCGTTCCAAAATATGCCTTGGATGCAGAGGCTGTTTTCTCTTGAAATCAGCATTGCATTTTTCTGCCTCAAACCTATGCCGTGTGGACATAGCCTGATAAACAATGGATCTCATTTGTGGGAAGGGTAAGAAACGAATGTATCCACTGTTCACGTCAAGAAGGGGTTTTCTAGCTGGATGAACTTGCGCTACAGCAAAAAAATAAAACCATCTGTTTTAGGGACATGCAGAAAAGATTCTTTTGTATCACATATGTACATCTAGTCTGATACTTACATGATATTGGATTCTGGTCTACATTTCATCGTTAGTAGAAATTCTGCACTGCTCACATATTTCAGGCCAAGCGTAAGGTACTGATTAGTACTCATTTAGTAGTGGCATAGCTCAGTAGTGGTTAATCCACCATAGTCTTGGTGCCTCCGATGCCCTGTCACTTTATTTTCCCCTTATAGATGGCACTAGCTACAAGGGGAAAATGAAGTGACTATCACTGCACCTAATACAGGGATAGCCAAAGCACTCCCAAATATTGTACCATTTATATACAGCAAGGGGTGCATAACCTTTATTTGGTCCCAGTGCCACATCCCAGTTTGTACTGCTTCCAACGGCAAAAAAAAACTACTATAATTTGAGAACACTTCTGACATTTCATAAGTTTTGATCAGTAGGGGGTCTAAGTGCCCAAACTCCCACGATCGCTGGAACGGCAAATGTGCTCAGCTGAGTATGTGTCACTTAGGCTTTATTCGGATGAACCGGGCAGAATGGTGTACAAGCTCATAGAAAGGCTATGGCCCTTATATCGTTAACTCCGGCTCATCGATGATTTGCTAAATTTAGACGATCAATGCTGAAGGAAGCACTTATGCTCTTTAGTTCTGGTGATCGTGGGGGATTGGACATCGGCACACCACCAATCAAAACTTATGTCAGAAGGTTTTTCAAGACATTAGTGTATCAAATGTACTCAAAGCACTCCGTTAAAGTGTGCGTGTTAGGTCTAGCACATGTTCTTAAGAGCGATGCACGACACAGGCTCAAAAAGCACCAGAGATTCCCTGTTATGTGCCACCACCTCTCCGCACCTGCACTAGGGATCTCACAGGATCAGTTTTGCTGAGAACGACATTTAAGTTACTTAATATAGAACAGTCACAGTGAGTGACCTCCATAGCAGTGACAACCACAGTGCCCCAATTAGTGTCATCAGCCACATGGCACCTCCATTTACATGCAGCTCCTATGGCTGCTCATATGCATCTTCCACGTCCTGTAGTATAGGGAGGAGCGATAAAAAAATAATAATGGCACTCTGCATCAGAAAGATGCGGCTGGTTTATGACAAGCAAATCTCTCTATGGGCTGCAGGTTTTGCACCTCTAATATACAGCATCAGAAACATACCCCCTATATACAGTGCAGCCACAGTGCCATCCACATGCCCCATCCCAATTATGTTTAGTACTCCTTTTCTTCTGCTCTGGGGTGTAGTTGCCTATTCACTCCTTTGCTCTCCTCCCACTTGGTGATATCACTGCCACCTGCTGGCCGTTATTAACTATGTCTCCTCTAAATAATAATCTTGATATAGCTACACATTCCGCAGCCAATTCAGAGAGGGACCATCTACAAACAAAATCAGACATTACATAGTGACAAACTAACAATTCAAACAAGAGGAGGGAGATCCCAGCTCGCAAGCGCTTACAATCTATGAGGGAAAAGTTGGTGACACGATGCTTAATTTTTATATTCATTTTAAACCTTCCTCTGGATCAATGGGCGTAAAACAAAGTTCTATCATTTCTCCAATTCTTTGGTTGAGCTTGATGGACATATGACTTGCTTTGCAGCCATTTTTTTTATACAAAAAAGTGTAGTACTCGTAGAGTAGCCAGTCACCCCTGCCAGTATCTGTGTATGCTCAGATATAAAGTGCAATAGGGTGCAAGGCAAGTAGGGAATATTGTTAAAGGAGCTAAAAGTCAATTAATGGAATGTGCTAGGCTTGCTTAAAAAGATGTGTTTTCTGGGCACACCTAAAACGGAATACTGGGAGCTAATCCGATTATCTGGGGGGGGGGGGGTGTTGCACATTTTAGAGAACTGGTGCAGAATGGGAAGAATCTTGGAGACGGGAGTGGGAGGTTCAGATTATGGAGGATGTCAGTCATAGATTGTTGGCAGAACGTAGAGCGCGGGTAGGGTGGTAGACAGAGATGAGGGAGGAGATGTAAGGAGGAGCAGCACGGTGGAGAGCTTTGTGGCTTAAAGGCTCCATGCACGCGACCAGGGTTTTATGTCCACGTGCTATCCATACACTGACCCATTTATTTCTAATGGCCCCATGCACAGCATGGTTTCCAATGATTCGTGTGCGGGACATTGGACAGAGCCGCAAAACTTGAATCAGGTTCTATTCCGGTCTGTGCTTGCTGCTCTCTTTCTCGCCCATTGAAGTCAAACCTATGTTTTCCGTATCCGTTCCACACTGACCGCAAAAAAACGACAAAAGATCCGTTGTTTACATGCCGCAAGATACCAACAGCCGTGTGCATGTAGCCAAAGTGAATGGGCAGCCAGTGTGGTGATTGGCACAGGGTAGAGGCATTGGTGTTGGGGCTGGTCAGGAAGTTGAGCCTGGCTGCTGCATTCAGGATAGGTTGGAGAGGAGAAAGTTTAGCGAGGGGAAGACCGATTAGTAATGAGTTACAGTAGTCAAGATGAGAATAAATCAGAGAGACAATAAGGGTAAATTCACACGGGTCAGTTTTGATGCAGAAATGTTTTCAGCAAATCCGACCCAGATTCAGCAGAGAATTCCAGCCAAAAGTCTGAACCAAATAGTGTTTCATATGGTGCAGATTTTCGACCAAATTAACCACTGCATAGAACAGCAGAGGGGATAAAAGAAAGAAGAAAAAAAACACACTCCCCTCGCGCTCCTACAGCAACATGGGCCAGGTACATTTTTGAATGGAAATTTTATGCAGCGTGTGGATGAGATTTATTAAAAGCTGCTACAATATTTCCAACCGCAAGTCCAGCCAAATTTGCAGCAACTCCGCTATGCGTGAAGAGTCTTGGCTGTTCCGGGCTCTCATAGACTTGCAGTTAGAGCCGGGCTACCAGTCCCTACAGCAAGCGCTGTAGGATACAGGGAGTCAGAATGAAGAGAACATGACCCCATAGAGGCCCATGAAATACAGCACCAGGTAAGACCAAACACTTCACTACATTACATTTATAAGCAGTGGCCAGAAAAACACAAACCCGGAGTGCTTCTTTAAGGTTTATGCGTAGGAAAAATGGGAAATGTGTAGCGAAAGTGGGCAAGAGTAAGAATCTGAGCAACTTTTAGGGTATGAACACACAGCGTAAACACTGCAGATTTTCTCCAATTGATTAATTGCAGAAAATCCGCAGCGTATTACAGTAACAGCAGTGTGGGTGAGATTTCAACAAATCTCGTCCCCACACTGCGGAAAAATGCCACTTTAAAAAAAATGCGTATAAATTGACCTGTGGTATGGTTTCTTCAACCGCAGCATGTCAACAAATGCTGCGGAATGGCAACTCTTCTGTTGCGGGTTTTCCCATTGAATTCAATGGGGGTGATTAAACCCGCAAAAAAAATTGGTGTGACATTTCCGGCGCAAAAATCACAAGTAAGAAAAAAATAATAAAGTTATACTTACCCAGAGTTCCCTGCTTCTTCTCTAGTCCGGCCCCCTGGGATGACGTTTCATCCCGAGTGACCGCTGCAGCAGTCACATGACCTGCAACATCATCCCCCGGACTGCGTGCAGAGAATAGGGAGGGGCTATGTATGAATGTGGTGCGGTTTTTCGGACGGCACTCCCTGCGGTGTTTGGGGCGGATACGCTGCGAAGCTTGACACAGCATATCCGCCCAGAATGCGCCGTGTGTGTGTTCGTACCCTTACAAGGGCCAAATTGTGATGGTTAGACGACTGGGTCAGATCATTTCCAAAACAACAGGTCTTGTGGGATGTTCCCAGTATGTAGTGGTTAGTACATACCAAAAGTGGTCCAAGGAAGAACAATTGGTGTACCGGCGACAGATGCCCAAGGCCCATTGATGCGCATGGGTAGTGAAGGCTAGCCTGTCTGGTCTGATCTCACAGAAGAGCTACTGTAGCACAAATTGCTGTAAAAGTTAATGTTGGCTATGATAGAAAGGTGTCAGTACACACAGTGCATCACAGCTTGACTGGTCTGCGACTACACAGCCTTAAAGAGGCTCTGTCACCACATTATAAGTGCCCTATCTCCTATATAAGAAGATTGGCGCTATAATGTAGGTGACAGTAATGCTTTTTACTTCGAAAAACGATCTATTTTAAACCACTTTATGAGCGATTTTTAGCTTTATGCTAATGAGTTTCTTAATGCCCAAGTGCGCGTGTTTTACTTTAGACCAAGTGGGCGTTGTACAGGGGAGTGTATGACGCTGACCAATCAGTGACTAATCAGCATCATGCACTTCTCTCCATTCATTTATACTGCACTAGCGATATAGTTATATCGTTATGTGCAGCCACATACACTAACATTATTGTAGTGTCCTGATAATGAATATACATTACCTCCAGCCTGGACGTGATGTTTATTCAGAATCTTGACCCTTCTGAATCTTTTCTGTGAGATTCCAGCAAGTCAAGCGTAATCTCGTTTGAAATGACAGGTTACATCGTAATCTCGCGAGAATACGCTTGCCTTGCTGGAATCTCACAAAAAAGATTCAGAAGGGTCAGGATTCTGAATATACATCACGTCCAGGCTGGTAGTGATGTATATTCATTATCAGGACACTGCAGTAATGTTAGTGTTTGTGTATGTAGCTGCACATAACGATATAACTATATCGCTAGTGCAGTGTAAATGAATGGAGAGAAGTGCATGACGCTGATTGGTCAGCGTCATACACTCCTCTGTACAACGCCCACTTGGTCTAAAGTAAAAACACGCCCACTTGGACATTAAGAAACCCATTAGCATAAAGCTAAAAATCGCTCATAAAGTGGTTTAAAATAGATCGTTTTCCGAAATAAAAAGCATTACTGTCACCTACATTACAGCGCCTATCTTATTATACAGGAGATAGGGCACTTATAATGTGGTGACAGAGCCTCTTTAAACACAGCAAAGTGCCCATGCAGACTCCTGTCCACCACCGAAAGCACCTACAATGGGCACGTTAGGATCAGAACTGGATCATGGAGCAATGGAAGAAGGTGGATTTATCTGTAGAAGAGATAGCACCAGGATGCACTATGGCAAAAAGGTAAGCCAGTGGATACAGTGTGAGGCTCTGGGCAATGTTCTTCTTGGAAACCTTGCGTCCTGGCATTCGTGTGGATGTTACTATGACATTTACCTGAACATGGTTACAGACCAAGTACACCTCTTCATGGTGATGGTATTCCCTAACGGCGGTGGCCTCATTTAGCGTTATAAAGAATCCTGCCACACTGCAAAAAATTGTTCAGGAAATGATTTGAGGAACATGACAAAGAGTTCAAGGTGTTGACTTTGCCTACCAATTCCGAGCAAGTGTGGGATATGTGAGAAAAAACAGGTCAGATCCATGGAGGTCCTCCCCTCCCAACTGAAAGGATCTGCTGCTAAGGTCTTGTGTGTCACAAGGCCATCCTTCAACAGTTTTATTCTTTTTAGGCACAAGCCTAACACAGAATGCAATGGACTCCTAGTTATGAGTCCACTCGCTGTATTCATATGGAGAGCCATGTACTTACATTTATTCCCAGTGATTGGCAGTCACTTGTGATGTTCTACTAGCCAAACAGCACAATCATTTTTTATGCCATTTGGCATAATAGTACAGCAAACTCCTCATAATAAGTATCCTTAAAAAGGGCAGCATAGTATGGGGACAGATCCACTAAAGGATAAAATGCTGTGCCAACTAGGGGGTGCTTACAGCATACTGTTTATACATTGAGCTCAATAACAGTATGCAATACGCTCCTAGGCTCCCCATTCGGTGGCAGAATGTTATAATTTACCTCAGTCTATGCAGGGGGATTTGAAGCCCTCTGTCAGTAAACCAGCGTTCCCACCGGTATAAGCATTGTAGAAAGAATGAGAATTCAATCAGCACAGAATGTTTGACCCGACAACGACATGGTGTAAGAATGGCGGACATTTACTTTAAAGGCATTCCTATACAAGCTGAGAATTTCATGACTGCTTTTCCTACACCCTTGTCCAAATCTTTCCATCCACCATATTTTGTGTTTGGGTCAGGTGACTATGGATCTGATGACTCCATCACTTCCTAGTCAAATGCTCCTTAAGCCCCATCCAAACGACAGTAAATTTCTATTGGCCACGGACACCTTTCCGTAAATTTACGGATGTGTGTCCGGGCAGTAGAAATGATCTGAAAATATAGAACATGTCCTATTCTTGTCTGCAATTGCGGCACGGAGTCGCCCATAGAAGTCTATGGGCGATTCCGCAGTTGTGGATGGTTACGGATGTTTATCCATAGCCGTCTGAGACGTATTTGCGAACAGTAAAAATTAATATGGTCGTGTGCAAGAGGTCTTACAAGAAACATATAAATGTTTTGGTATGATGTGCTGTTCTAGAATGAAAAGGTATCTATGCTAGATAAGCGAGTCTTCTACAGTATCACCAGCAAAATACCTCCACACCTTCACCTCTTTGGTGGGAACCACACTTCCAGGCATTATCTACTTACTTCGCTGCATCTAAGGAACATATGGTGTTGGAATAAAAACAGTGAAGCATTTGCTTGGCATCCAATTCTGCTAAAAGGGACTTCTGAGGTTTCCACACATGTTGCAATTTTTCAGACTTACTGGCCATAGTTTTTTTAAGTGCTAAAGCTAACGTCAGATGTTAAAGCCTTACTTGAATAGCAGCTTGGCAGGTGAATCAGCTCCATTCCAACCCCTTCCCTTGACATACTATTCCTTTATGATGAGCACATCATTCGCGCTCCATGACGGAATAGTACGTCACGGGAGGAACAGCCATTTCGTCACATACAGGAGCTGTGACAATCTGACCGCAAAGTTGCTGATTGGACTGGCCGACGTTCAGATAGTGTATCTCCTAGTGTTCATATTTACATTATGAAATTTGGTAAAGAATTGGAAATTGGAAATACACGATAATCCTGACAAACAGGACTGCGGACTTAAGTTACCAGAAAACAAATAGGACACATAAGCGCGACAGTCTGTATAGAAAATTGAATTGATGCTTTACCTTTTCATGATCAGGATCAGGATAGTTGCAGATATCGTCTGGGAAAAGAGATCTGATCAAAGTCTTGAGTTTTACCGGGTAAACATAGGTTGGGAACGGAGCACATTCATGTCCTAATCCAGCATCCCACTAGCAACAGAAATAACAAACAATTAATGGCTTTATAATATCGATATCCAAATACAGAAAACTCATAAATATTCATCATCAAGAAGGCCCTTTAATTGTAGGGCATCTAATAAAATGTCATAAGAAGCTGGTGGATGCACCTCTGACTGGACAAGTCCGTGTAGCAGGATTGAGACAACATGTGAGTCCGCTCAACACTTGCGACTGGCCAGAGGTCGCCAACAAACTAATTTGAATACAGTCCATAATCTTTTCCATGCACCCATCAGCTTCCAGATGTCAAACTGCTAGGATTCTAACTATATACACAGCAATATGATTAAAGTGGGGCAGGCATGAGAAGATGCCTATATTGGTGAGACATCTTTTTGACCTCAGGAGGCCAGGCGTTGTGTGGTCCTACGCTTCCCTTTTCTCCTGGTTAATTGCCAACTTGTAGGTTGTGTCATACGAGGCCTCCTTAGGCCTCATGCACACGATTGTCGTGGTGTGCACGGACTGTGATTTGCGGCTCGGGCGGCCGCGTAGTGTCGTAGGCAATGTTAGAGTTGTAATACATTAAATAACAAAGTGACAAGGGGAAGAAATGAGCAATTCCTAATTCATAAATGAATGAATAAATGAAATAAATAAATAAATGAATAAATAAATATATAAATAAATAAATATGAGTGTAGCTATAGTGCACACAGTCCTGCACCCAGTGTAATGACCCCCAGACGAAGGCTCGAGGGCCGAAACGCGCGTCGGGGTTGATGCCAGACAGTGCCAACTGTGACATGGGTAAGACGTTTTGCTTCATTTCAGCTATTTCAGCCGTTCCTTCTATGCATGTATTCCTTTGATGGTTATACATGTGCGAGTGGACTGTTGCTCTCTCCAACTCCTGCATCTGGCTGTGATTAATATCACCGCCTGGTGTGATCCTCACCCATTACACTGGGTGCAGGACTGTGTGCACTATAGCTACACTCATATTTATTTATTTATATATTTATTTATTCATTTATTTATTTATTTCATTTATTCATTCATTTATGAATTAGGAATTGCTCATTTCTTCCCCTTGTCACTTTGTTATTTAATGTATTACAACTCTAACATTGCCTACATCACTGTCTGGCATCCTTTTCACACTGTGGCCATCATCTTTAACTTTTAAATGTCTTTTGTTATCTGTTCTAATAAAATTTGTCATTTTTAACCAAACCTTGGTGTGTCGGACTCCGTTTCTAGGTTTATAATTCATTTAGAGTGTATCCCCACCGTTACCATCATGCTCATTTAGGGCTTGTAAGTCCCGCCCCCCGCCCTTTTTTCTTTGTCCCTTTATCTTATATGCATACAATAGATATTCATCTTATTAATGTTTAACCTTTGGGACTTGGGTTTGGCTGGCGCTGCTCTTTTGGTGCTCTCCATATAGGTATAGGCCGCGTAGTGTCACCTGCGGCCGACCGCAAATCAAGGACCGTGCACATTGCCGTGTGCATTCATTTCAACGAGCCTGGACTGCAAAATGCGGCTGTAATAAGACATGTCCTATATTTTTGCGGTCCAGGCTCCCGGGCAATGCACCGGTCGTGAAAACCAGTCGTGTGCAAGGGTCAATTGAAATGAATGGTATACAAATACAAACGCAAAATACTTACCAAGTCGCCAGTGTGTGAATGAGGCTTAACATAGCACAGTCGTGTTTAGCAGACTCTAAAACCAATTTTGGATTTCTGGATAAACATTCTGCATTGTATTGCTAATGCCAGTAAACCGATCACATTATTTTTTTCAGGAAGAATTCCCCCCCCCCCCCCACCTTTTTTATTCCAGTAATCTATTTTTCTGGGGAAAAAAAGAATAGATCTAAAGTAATGGAGGCAACTAAGACACAAAAGATCATCCGAGTAATATAAAAACATTTCATGGGTCACATTTAGTTTTCCCATACAGCTGAAAATATCACAAGGAGGCTCATATTATGTGTCTTACTTTCACATACCTTCCAACCTCCCATTTATTACGGGTTTGACCTGTGAAATGGATGGACCTCAAAAGAGGCATAAAAAGTGCATTGGCCAGTTTTGTGGGCGTCAACGGGCAAGGTTTAAAATGTACCACAAATTTTGGAAGGCATGCTCTCATTTATATTGCAGTGAAGGCAGACAAAGATTAATGTGGCTACTTGGAGTTGAGAAAGCCCTTGAATTGGAAAAACCTTGTAGAGAAAAATATTTGTTTGGGAACTCTGCAAGTCAAATAATCGGAGGTCCCGGTTTTTATACCCAATATCACAGAAGCCATATGTCCTAAAAGGGGTTGTAGGAGAGGAGAAAAACCATGGCCATTTTCCTTCCAGAAACAGCGCCACAATTGTCCATGGGTGTGTGTGGTATTGCAGCTCAGCTCTATTCTCTTAAATAGGAATAAGCTGCAATATCACACACACTTATAGGCAAATGTGGCAGTGTTTCTGGAAGAAAGCAGCCATGCTTTTCTACTCATACACAACCCTTTTAAGTCAGGCATACAACTTACATTAATGTACCAGAACGGCAGGACAATGTAGACATGGTTCTTCATAACGATGGCGGCATCCAGTAACTGCAGAATGGAAGGCATACTATTTATGCTACTATTAGCCTGTGCTTTCTAAGGATATTCTATAGGATTTGTATAAGATTGGTTACTCAATGACGCAAAAGTTGGTGATATGTTCATCATCCCACACAGAAAAGGGGGTTGTATTCATTGCTTTATTGGAGGCATCATTGTGAGGCAGGAAACACAAAGGCCATGGAAATGTCAAAATGATTTAGATTATCTAAATGTTGTGGACTATGGTTAATGACCACTTAGGCTATGTTCACACGGAGTATTTTGCCGAGTTTTTTGACGCGGAAACCGCGTCGCAAAACTCTGCAAAAACGGCCCGAGAACGCCTCCCATTGATTTCAATGGGAGGCGTCGGCGTCTTTTTCCCGCGAGCAGTAAAACTGCCTCGCGGGAAAAAGAAGCGACATGCCCTATCTTCGGGCGCTTCCGCCTCTGACCTCCCATTGACTTCAATGGGAGGCAGAGAAAGCGTATTTCGCGCTGTTTTATGCCCTCGGCGCTCAATGGCCGCGGGCAAAAAGCGGCGCGAAAATCGGCGTGCAGGGAGAGGAAAATCTGCCTCAAAGTTCCAAACTGAATTTTGAGGCAGATATTCCTCCCCCAAAATACTCCGTGTGAAAGTAGTATTCTTTCAGACTCTCAGGAGAAATTTGAGAAGATATGGGACCCATGGAAAACTCATATGCCATCATAATCCTGGCTACACAAGTTTTTCTCCTATTACACGGTAACTAAGTATTTGGAGACCCCTCCCTCCGGCTTACCCTGCCACCCCCACACGGCCGTAATTGCGGATCAAAATTATGGTCATGTGCATGGGGCTTTACTTTGTCAACTACCAATGACACAATATAGATGTTTTGTTACTTTCTAAGCTTGAAGGACTATATATTTGATATGATCACATTGTAATAATGTTTCCAATACAAACTGAACTGTTATTTACTTGTTCCACCCCTATCCAATGTTTCTGGACAATTGTTCTTAATTTTGTTTTGTTCTGAAAAACGCTATAAAAAAAACCAAAAAACTGAGAATAGATTATCTGAATGTTATTGACGGACATAATTGGTAGCAAGATACTGGGGAAAAACTTTATACAAACGCTCCTGTGGCCTTGCCATCCCCATGACATACAAATACATAAATTCGCAGGAATTACTTAGTTACAATGATGTAATAATACGCCATAAAGCGGGAATGTGTTAAAGCGAATCGGTCAAGTGATTTCTGCTGCCCTGTCTGAGAGCAGCATATGATAGAGGAGGAGAAGCGGAGCTCTGTGATATACATGGAATGGCCACTTTATTAGTGACACATGCCCTTTCACTATTGGAGCTTCCCTGTATGGAGATTAGACACGTGACACGGAGTGCAGCGTAAAATCAAGTAAGCAAGTTTTCCGTGGATGAGTTTCAACGTGAATCTTCATTAAAATGGGAAAATCAGGCAAGGTAGGCAACTTCAAACGAGGCATGGTCATCAGTGCCAGACTAGTCGGGACCAGTATTTAAAGAGGCTCTGTCACCAGAATCTCAAACCCCTATCTCCTATTGCATGTGATCGGCGCTGCAATGTAGATAACAGTAAAGTTTTGATTTTTTTTAAAACGTTCATTTTTGGCCAAGTTATGAGCTATTTTATATATATGCAAATGAGCTTTGAAATGGATAACTGGACGTTTTTTTTTCGTTATGTCCAACTGGGCGTGTATTGTGTTTTTAACTGGGCGTGTTTACGTGTATGACGCTGACCAATCAGTGACCAGTCAGCGTCATACACTCCTCTCCATTCATTTACACAGCAGCGATGTGCAGCCACATACACAGAGATTAACGTTAATCAAGTGTCCTGATAATGAATACACATGATCATCCAGCCTGGACGTCATGTGTATTCAGAATCCTGACACTTCTGACTCTTTTCTGTGAGATTCCAGCAAGCCACGCGTAATCTCGCGAGATTACGGAGGTAAACGAGATTTTGTTTCCCTTGCTGGAAATCTCAAAGAAAAGAGTCAGAAGTGTCAGGATTCTGAATACACATGACGTCCAGGCTGGATTTCATGTGTATTCATTATCAGGACACTTGATTAACGTTAATCTATGTGTATGTGGCTGCACATCGCTGCTGTGTAAATGAATGGAGAGGAGTGTATGACGCTGACTGGCCACTGATTGGTCAGTGTCATACACGTAAACACGCCCAGTTAAAAACACAATACACGCCCAGTTGGACATAACGAAAAAAAAATGCCCAGTTGTCCATTTCAAAGCTCATTTGCATATATATAAAATAGCTCATAACTTGGCCAAAAATGAACGTTTTAAAAAAAACCAAAACAAAAACGTTACTGTTATCTACATTGCAGCGCCGATCACATGCAATAGGAGATAGGGATTTGAAAATCTGGTGACAGAGCCTCTTTAAATACCTGTGGGTTTTCTCATGCAACAGTGACAAGAGTATACCAAGAATGGTGTAAGGAAAGAAAAACTTCCAGCAAAAGCGGATCATGTGGACGTCAACAGCTCTCCGACAAAAGAGGCCAGAGGAGGATATCAAGAATCGTTCTGATGAACAGGCGGAGTACAGTCAAGCAAATGTCAGCCGAATACAACTCTGTTGCTCCAAGTAACGTGTCCAACGCACAACTCGTCGTTCCTTCGAATGAATGGGATAGAACAGCAGACGACCAGTTCGTGTGCAATTGCTGTCTGAAGAAAACAAAGGCATGACTCCAGTGGATAAAATGTTATCACTGAGCAGTGGTAAAACTGTGCTTGGTAAAATTAGTCTACATTTCTGTGGCACCATGGTGATGGGAGGGTCAGAATTAGGTGCAAGTAGCATGAATCGATGAACAGCTCAGGCTGATGGAGGTGGAGTAATGGTGTGGGGAATGTTTTCTTTGTACACCCTGGGTCCTCTGATACCTGTGGATTTACATTCGGACAGTAGAGCTTATCTAAGAATTGTGGTAGACCGAGTTCTTCCCTTCATGGCAAGTGTTTGCCCTATGGCAGTAGGACACCTAAGCGGCAAATGTAAGAAGCTATCCGGTCCACACGGGCCAATTTTACTACAGAACAATTTAATACATAGAATCTATTGCTTTTTACTCAGAAATCCTGCTATAAATCATATAAACCTATATATCACGGACAACAGCTTCTCTCCCTCTTTCATATGCGGCTCTGAGATAGGTCAGCATAAATCACACGAAAGGTTCTCTTTAAAGTGTAGCTAAACGTTTGACAAACTTCTGACATGTCATAGAGACATGTCAGAAGTTTGGATTGGTGGGGGTCCAAGCACTGAGACACCCACCAATCGCTAGAACGAAGCAGCTGAAGCCCTCATGTGAGCGTTCAGCCGCTTCGTGTCTGGTTTTTTTTTCCGGAAAGCCGGTGTATCGGAGTACAGGCTCGTAGACTTTATATGGAGTCCGTACACAGATACATTTATTTACGGAAATAGCCGAACAGACAATAAACGGCTAAGCGCCCACACGAGCACTTCAGCTGATTCGATCTGGCGATTGGTGGGGGTCTCAGTGCTCGGACCTCGACTAATCCAAACTTCTGACATGTCACTATGACATGTCAGAAGCTTGTTAAATGTTTAGCTAGCCTTTAAGAACAAGGGTGATCACAGGGTCTGCCAGGAGAATTCTCCATAATTTCAGAAAAATGATTAGGCACCGGGAAATATCCTCCAGCAAATGCAGGGGTAAAAGCAATGCTTTGGAAAGCCAATTTCAAATGATTTAATAAGTAAAATGGGCCAAGTTGGACCTTTGTCTGCTGTGAATTCTCTATTTTGAAATACATTATCTTCTGACTAGAGGTGCTCTAGCTAATAACCAGGCCACTCATTGCACACCTCCGTAGTACAACATATAAATAACCTTGGCAGTAGCAACTTTTACTGGAAAAATTCCTTTTGTAAACTGATGAAATTAACTTTACCTTAGAGATAAGCTTTCAAGAATATAAGCAGGTGCAGGGTTTCCAAGTGTATATGGTGATAGTGTGCAAAAGGAGGAGGTCTCCTGAATCAGTGTTATATACACACTCATCATTTCAAGAAGTTGAGTTGTCCAGAGACGGATTTTGTGAGTATATTTTTGGGTTTACTTTTGAAATATAGATGTTTTTACACATTGTTGATATATGTCATGTTATAATATTTATACACATACACAAAACATACACAGAGATGAGTTCAGAATTAAAGTACTAATGTTAATTATATGCATATCCAGAACATGCACAGGCATGTGTCCGGAATTTACACTGAATTACTAACGATGAGCAATACCTGATTTACACTTATGGATTAAATGTATGGAGACTTTTACAGATTAGCAAGTGAGGGATACTTAGTTTTGTACCACAAGCTGCACCATGAAGGGGTCCAAAGGAACCACTGTGCCACTAGAGCAGGGGTGGTATAAGGGTATGTGCACACGACCTCTTTTCAGACGTAATGGAGGCGTTTTACGCCTCGAATTACAGCTGAAAAGACGGCTCCAATACGTCGGCAAACATCTGCCCATCGCTTGCAATGGGTTTTACGATGTTCTGTGCAGACGAGGTGTAATTTTACGCATCGCTGTCAAAAGACGGCGCGTAAAATTACGGCCGCGTCAAAGATGTGCAGGACACTTCTTGGGACGGAACTGGAGCTGTTTTTCATTGACTCCAATGAAAACCAGCTCCAATTACGTCCATAAAAGACGCCGCAAAAAACGTGTGCACTTGTAAAAACGTCTGAAATTCAGGAGCTGTTTTCTCCTGAAAACAGCTCCGTAATTTCAGACGTATTTGGCGTTGTCGTGTGAACATACCCTCACAGTAGGCTGTGATCTACCTTAGAGTGGGAACTAATGTTTGTTAAAGCAGTTTTCCGGGACCGTAAGGTTATGTTCACACAGCATATGTTTGAGGCAGAAAAATACAAGGCCAATTTCAAGAGAAAACAGCTCTCTGAATCCTGGTGTTTATGGAGCGGATTTTCAAAAGTGTTTTTTGAAAGTGTTTTTGAAGCTGGAGCGTCACGGCACCCTCATGCAGCAGAACGGCAGGGGTGCCCACTGATTAGCTATTTATGGCCTATCCTAAAAGCCGACCGTCAAAACTCATCGGATTCCGTGTGCCTGTCATCACTCTTTTCTAGTGGGCTGCTCATTGGGGGAGACTCATAAGTCCATATCTGATTCACCAATGTTTTTAGCTGGAATAGGTTTACATACTACTGACCCCATAATCAAAACATTTAATGGCACTTCTATCATAGAACCACAGCCTGTCCCCTCATGGCATCTGTTCAAAGTTACAGTTTAAAGGGGTTCTCCAGTCCCTAAAAATTGATGGCCTATCCTCAGGATAGGAGATCAATAGCTGATAGGTCGGAGTCCGACTCCCAGAACCCCCGCCACTTAGCTGTTTTGAAGGCGGTGCAGCGGCTCATGAGGAGCCAGAAAGCTGATCGACGGGGGTCCCGGGAGTCGGACACCGACCCATCAGCTATTGATGACCTATCCTGGGGATAGGCCGTCAATCTTTAGGGACTGGAAAACCCCTTTAAGGCTATATTCACATGGGATTGCGCATCTCGGACGTGAAAAACTGCTGTTTTTCACGTCCGAGGTGCATCTGTGCTCTGCGCTTCGGGATGCGATATCACGCATCCCCCATAGACTAGCGTCTATGGAGGGATGCGTGAAGAGTGAAAAAATAGGACATGTCCTATTTTCTCCCGGACCCTTCACAAAGTCTGTTGAAACAACGGCCGTGTGAATGGCCACATTGAATTAGATAGGTCCGTGTGACGGCCGTTGTTTTAACGGTCGACACATCGATGCTTAACACGTTCGTGTGACTAAGGCCTAAGGGTGTAGTCACGTGCGTCAAATTTTGTTGAAGAAATTCCTGCAGCTGAAAATCAGTGCCATTCATCTGAATGTGGTTGTTTCTGCAACAGGTGCCGGGATTTCTGAAAGCTCCATGAATAGAATTGATTTAGTTACACAAACTTCTGCAACAAAATCTGTTGCATGTGACTGCACCCTTCGGCCTCATGCACACGGCCGTGCCCGCGATTACCGGCACGGCCTGCCGATGGTGGCCGCGTTCTCGGCCCGTGGCCCCATATAAAGTATGGGAGCACGGCCCGTAAAAAGCAAAAGATAGAACATGTCCTATCTTTTGCAGAGGCTTTCTACGGCCCGGACACCTTCCCGCAAATATACGGGAAGGTGTCCGTGGTCAATAGAAATTAATGGGTCCGTATTTGCGGAGCGTAATTACGGTCCGCATTTATGGACAGAATCTATGGACGTGTGCATGGGGCCTAAGGGCATGGCCCCACGTGGCGGATTTCCTCCGCAACTGTCCGCATCAATGGCGCACAGAATCTGCGTTGCAGATTCTGCTGCGGATCTGCACAAAATGTGCAGTAAATTGATGCGGACTAGCTGCTGCGGATTGCGGGAAAAGTGCTTCCCTTCTCCCTATCAGTGCAGGATAGAGAGAAGGGACAGCACTTTCCCTAGTGAAAGTAAACGAATTTCATACTTACCGGCCGTTGTCTTGGTGACGCGTCCCTCTTTCGGCATCCAGCCCGACCTCCCTGGATGACGCGCCAGTCCATGTGACCGCTGCAGCCTGTGCTTGGCCTGTGATTGGCTGCAGCCGTCACTTAGACTGAAACGTCATCCTGGGAGGCCGGACTGGAGACAGAAGCAGGGAGTTCTCGGTAAGTATGAACTTATATTTTTTTACAGGTTGCTGTATATTGTGATCGGTAGTCACTATCCAGGGTGCAGAAACAGTTACTGCCGATCGCTTAACTCTTTCAGCACCCTGGACAGTGACTATTTACAGACGTCTCCTAGCAACGCTCCCGTCATTAGGGGAGCCACATTGACTTCCTCAGTCTGGCTGTAGACCTAGAAATACATAGGTCCAGCCAGAATGAAGAAATGTCATGGCAAAAAAGCAAGACGCATCCGCAGCACACATAACATGTGCATGACAGCTGCGGACTTCATTGCGGAACTTAGAATCTCCATTGAAGTCAATGGAGAAATTCCGCCATGAGTCCGCCACTGCTCCGCAACAGACAGAGCATGCTGCGGACACCAAATTCCGCTCCGCAGCCTATGCTCCGCAGCGGAATGTTACGCATCGTCTAAACGAACACTTCTAAATAGAAGTGGAAGTCAATGCAGAAACGGCTCCGCTGCGGATTAACGCTGCGGAGTGTCCGCAGCGGAATTTAAGTGAAATTCCGCCACGTGTGAACCCAGCCTTACTGTCCTCACATTTGAATCTTTCTGTATAACTGGCAGTGAGTCCAGAAAACTCCCTAGAATAATTATAATAGACTAATAAAGAAACTGACATACTGGGGGAGATTCAATACCACCACACGAACGGTGCGTTAGTCTCTCCTCCAGTGCAACGTGGAACAGACTAACAGGGTTCAAACCCTGTTGATGAATCTGCCATTGTGAATCTGCCTGGTGTTCAGATGTATGGAGGATGGAGCGTCCTTGCTTGACAGCAGCCCTGTCTTCTCTTTCCTACACCTCATAGATATATACAGAAGTAGAATGTTACATTTAGATGGCCTCTGGGGGGGTCACACATGTAAATTATTACATTGTCAGAGAAGGAGAGCAGTGTGGGAACCTGGAGCAGGTAAGTGAACAATTTTACCGGGGGCGCTGTAAATGGTACTCATGGGGGCACTTTATCTAGCATTCATTGCTGGCATTCCTGATGGGGGGGGGGGTATGATATGACCGGCACTCATATAACAAGTAGCATTCTTATGGAGGAACTGTGGCTGACACTTATGGACGGACAGCAGGGGGAAGGGACAAAAGAAATGCATGTTTAAAAAAAATAAAAAACAATCAATGTAAAAAAATTCTTTACTGTCAGTATGGAAACCATACAAATGACAACACAGTGGGTGGATTTATCAATGCCATTCTGCCTGTTTTCTGGCATTTATTATGCCCCTGCCACTTTGACACCTATGACAATTTTTGTTTGTGTTAATAGGAAAAATAAAACTCAGATTAAATAAAAAAATTGTTCACATTCCCTAATTAAACGGAGAGAAGACCTGCCAGAGATAGGGTACGATGACTGGGAAGAAGTAATTGATTCTTTCCTGCCAACCGTAGTCAGGTCTAGGGACATCCTCATACAGTAGATTTATCCACAGTGTTTACTACACCCGTTAGGGCTCATTCACATGACCATAATATACGTCCATGTGACGACCGGTAAAACAACGCATGTATTTTAATGGGGCCGTTCACACGGCCGTTGTTTTAACAGACCGTGTGAAGGGTCCGTGGAAAAATAGGACATGTCCTATTTTTTCAGATTTCACGGATCTCTCAATAGACTCAATGAGGGATCCGTGAAAACGGGTCTCACACGGGTGCAACTCGGACGTGAAAAACTGATGTTTTTCACGCTCGAGCTTGCACTCGGTCATGAGAATCTAGCCTTTAGACTGTGAAAAATTGGAATCTCACACTCGGATGTCTGTTTTCGATATAGTATCTCTACTGGAAACTTTATTCATGCCTGGTCCTGCTAACATCAGATATTAAACTCTTTCTGCGCTCAAATCCCCTCAAATCTGCCTTAAAGGAGTTTTCCACGATCGGACAACAGATGACCTATCCACCAGATAGGTCATTAGTATATGATTGGTGCAGGTCCGACACCCGGACCCTGCACCGCTCAGCCGGATGTTTTGAACAGTATGCAGTAGTTGGAGCCGGGAGAAAATGGCTCCGACCAACGTATAGCGGCCGTTCTGCAGAACTGCAGCTCTGCTCCTATTCAATTAAATAGGAGCAGAGCTGCAGTACTGCGGTGCGGCCGCTATTCCGTGACAGGTGATATCTGCTTCCAGCATGGACGGCCGGTGCCCGGAGGAAGCCGGATCAGGTTATCGGTGCGGGGTCAAGGTGTCAGACCCCCACCGATCATATAATAATGACCTATCCTGTGGATAGGGCATCAGTTGTCTAGTCGTGGGAAACCCCTTTAAGGTATTATAGATGAGGTGGTTCAAGGACCTTATAAGAAAACTTTTTTATAATGTCCTTGAAAATGCTTGTAGGTCTAGTAAATGCCCGGGAAAGTTCGGTTTTCCTGGCTTGCAACGCCTGAGACTGTTCCTTTATGGAATCCTTCTTTGGTTAACTAATAAAGTTACGCAACTTTCAGAAAACTGTGATGGTGCATATACTGTGTTTCCATAATGGGGATGAGGACTGTTGTGTCTGTTTTCTTCGCCTGTATGTTGTGTGTGTATATGACCAAGATTGATTATCTGAAACAGTATTAATGCAATTGGTTGGGGACGAGTATCCTCCACACCTGCTGATTTATATATACTATTGATTTGTTTCGTTTTGTTTATCAGTCCCTGTTTGTCTCTGTCCTGGGCAATATTAGGAATTTGTTTTTGCACTTTAGTTCCACATTTGTAAACTGGTTATTTTATTGTGTTTATTAAACCTAAATAAAGCCTTTTAAGATTAATTTTTTTTATAATTTGCCCACATTATGGCTATCATTAATCAATAGTGTCTAAGGCTGGGTTCACACGAGCACATTAACGTCCGTAATGGACGGACGTATTTCGGCCGGAAGTCCCGGACTGAACTCAGTGCAGGGAGCCGGGCTCCTAGCATCATAGTTATGTACAATGCTAGGAGTCCCTGCCTCTCTGCAGGACAACTGTCCCGTACTGTAATCATGTTTTCAGTACAGGACAGTAGTTCCACGGAGAGGCAGGGACTCCTAGCATCATACATAACTATGATGCTAGGAGCCCGGACGTTAATGTGCTCGTGTGAACCCAGCCTTAGATAAATGGCCAAGTTGCCCATAGCAACCAATCAGAACCCAACTTTATACTGCAATGGACAAGTGAAACCTGGACTATGATTGGTTTCTATAGGAAATTAGACCACATTGTCACTCCTATATAAATATATAAACAAATGCGTTGAGTAGAGTGTATAGTATTGAACATAGGCCGAGGCCCCCCCCCCTTTACAAGAAAGCTAGAACCAAGGCCAAGTACAGAAAGCGCACAAGGCATTTGTCTTAGAATTATTTTTACATTTCATTTTTCTTCCATTTATACAATAAAGTAAGGGGGTGACCACAGCTCTTGCTTCAAGCAAAGTGACTGGGTAGGTATACACAAGGGGAGATTTATCAAAACTAGTGCATGGGAAAACTGGACCAATTGGCCATAGCAACCAATCAGATTGCAGTTCTCATTTTCATTGGCTCTTTTGAAAAGAGAAGCAGAAATCTAATTGGTTGCTATGGACAAGTGCTCCATGTTTATTCTACCGTAGTTAGAGGACTCTCCCCAGGGTGTTCGTGTGCTGCGCATATTTGAGAATCAAATGTCTGTTTTGTTGTTGTTAAAGCCACAACATGGTCATACATTGGCACCGTCACTCTAATGGAAAAAAAACATCCAAAACGCAGTTGCATGTGCAATTTTTTACATGCTGTACTGCTAGCAATTCTCAAAGCAGATCTGTCAGCTGAATATGTTGCCCAATGTTAAGGCCCTTTTACACGGGCCGATTATGGGGCAAATGCTCGTTCATGATCACTGCCCTGTGCAAACAGGGCAACGATCAGCCGATGAACGAGCAAACCCTCGTTCATCGGCTGATCAGATCATTTATGCAACAAAATATTATCGTTGTCGGCAGCACATCTCCTTGTGTAAACTGGGAGATGTGCTGCCAACATGATAGAAATGTATGAGGACGAGCGATTGTAGCAACGATCGCCTGTCCCCATGTATTACTCATAATAGCTCCTTGTGAAAAGAGCAAATGAGCACAGTCTGTTTATCGGTGCTAGTTTACAGGGCCCATGTCGGGCCGTGTAAGAGGACTCTTAGGCTCTGTTCACACTCTTGTCAGAGGATCTGTTTGGTGCCTCCATCAATTTGATGTTAAGAATCAAGATGACGGAAACCATGACGGAACCCATTATAAGTCAACGGGGACCGTCGGGCACCGGTGGTATCTGTTGTGCGATGGATCCGGCGGAGCATATTACAGCTACAGGTCCGTACTCCCATTAAACAAAACGGCACACACAAATTATTTTAGATAATAGGAGTACAGGCATATTCAGCTGACAGATCCACTTAAATAGAAAACAGGTCTGGGTTCGCACTGTGCGTTTTTTATTTTGGTTGATGAACTTCCATTGAGAGACATGAGAGTTCATATAACAAAACAAAAAAAGGCTTGCAAAAAACACAACAAAAACAAACCGTGTGAACCCAGCCTCATGGAGTTTTCACACTTCTGCTGCAGAAATACACATTTAACTGCGCATTAATACATCCTTAGTTTCTAATTTACAAACTTCTCTGGCAAATAAATGTAGCCATATATTCAGATATCGTCTTGTGAGATCACAAAAGCCTTTCCTAAAGCAGAATTACATATAAGCAGCATAATTCACATACATATCCACGTACATATGAGCTATTATACTGTATATAAGCAGCATAATTCACATACATATCCACGTACATATGAGGTATTATACTGTATATGAGCAGCATAATTCACATACATATCCACGTACATATCAGGTATTATACTGTATATAAGCAGCATAATACACATACATATCCACGTACATATGAGCTATTATACTGTATATGAGCAGCATAATTCACATACATATCCACGTACATATGAGGTATTATACTGTATATGAGCAGCATAATTCACATACATATCCACGTACATATGAGGTATTATACTGTATATAAGCAGCATAATACACATACATATCCACGTACATATGAGCTATTATACTGTATATAAGCAGCATAATTCACATACATATCCACGTACATATGAGCTATTATACTGTATATAAGCAGCATAATTCACATACATATCCACGTACATATGAGCTATTATACTGTATATAAGCAGCATAATTCACATACATATCCACGTACATATGAGCTATTATACTGTATATAAGCAGCATAATTCACATACATATCCACGTACATATGAGCTATTATACTGTATATAAGCAGCATAATTCACATACATATCCACGTACATATGAGGTATTATACTGTATATAAGCAGCATAATTCACATACATATCCACGTACATATGAGCTATTATACTGTATATAAGCAGCATAATTCACATACATATCCACGTACATATGAGCTATTATACTGTATATAAGCAGCATAATTCACATACATATCCACGTACATATGAGGTATTATACTGTATATAAGCAGCATAATTCACATACATATCCACGTACATATGAGGTATTATACTGTATATAAGCAGCATAATTCACATACATATCCACGTACATATGAGCTATTATACTGTATATAAGCAGCATAATTCACATACATATCCACGTACATATGAGGTATTATACTGTATATAAGCAGCATAATTCACATACATATCCACGTACATATGAGGTATTATACTGTATATAAGCAGCATAATTCACATACATATCCACGTACATATGAGGTATTATACTGTATATAAGCAGCATAATTCACATACATATCCACGTACATATGAGGTATTATACTGTATATAAGCAGCATAATTCACATACATATCCACGTACATATGAGGTATTATACTGTATATAAGCAGCATAATTCACATACATATCCACGTACATATGAGGTATTATACTGTATATGAGCAGCATAATTCACATACATATCCACGTACATATGAGGTATTATACTGTATATGAGCAGCATAATTCACATACATATCCACGTACATATGAGGTATTATACTGTATATGAGCAGCATAATTCACATACATATCCACGTACATATGAGGTATTATACTGTATATGAGCAGCATAATTCACATACATATCCACGTACATATGAGGTATTATACTGTATATGAGCAGCATAATACACATACATATCCACGTACATATGAGGTATTATACTGTATATGAGCAGCATAATTCACATACATATCCACGTACATATGAGGTATTATACTGTATATGAGCAGCATAATTCACATACATATCCACGTACATATGAGCTATTATACTGTATATGAGCAGCATAATTCACATACATATCCACGTACATATGAGGTATTATACTGTATATGAGCAGCATAATTCACATACATATCCACGTACATATGAGGTATTATACTGTATATGAGCAGCATAATTCACATACATATCCACGTACATATGAGGTATTATACTGTATATGAGCAGCATAATACACATACATATCCACGTACATATGAGGTATTATACTGTATATGAGCAGCATAATTCACATACATATCCACGTACATATGAGGTATTATACTGTATATGAGCAGCATAATTCACATACATATCCACGTACATATGAGCTATTATACTGTATATGAGCAGCATAATTCACATACATATCCACGTACATATGAGGTATTATACTGTATATAAGCAGCATAATTCACATACATATCCACGTACATATGAGGTATTATACTGTATATGAGCAGCATAATTCACATACATATCCACGTACATATCATGTATTACTCTGTATGTATAAGCAGCATAATACACATTGCCATGTGCTTTCGGACTAGTTTTTCAAATACCCCACGCGTTTGTTTTAGAGTTTTATATTAGCCTCTATTTACATCTGTGCTATGGCTAATAATGCAAATCATAATGCTGTATGAGATCTGTCACAATTTCGTTACAATGGCGCCCGTCGGGGTTCCGTCAAAGTTTCTGTAGCTTTGATGGCAAGAATAGTGCCGCATGCTGCGATTTATGTACTCAAATAGGACGGAGACCTAGTACAATGGTTGCCGATATCCTCCATTCAACTATCATCTTTCAGAGGCCTTTGGAAAATAAAAGTAGCAACCTGATTAGTTGCTATGGGCAACTGCCCTACTTTTCTTTTGTACCAATTTTGATCACGCTCCCCCAGAGAATTTTGTGGGAGTGTGCAGTGTGTACAAAATTATCTCCTTCCATTTTTGCTACCCTTTCTTTCTGAGATGTGAAAATTGCCAACAGGAGCAGATTGCTTCCGGCCTGGACATCTAGCAATCGGTGGAGGCTGAACACTCAGGCCCTCAATGATGTGAACTTCAGATACATCGCTATTTATAAGATAGGTACACTCTAAAGGTAACTAAACTTTTAACAAACTTCTGACACGTCATAGTGACGTCAGAAGTTTTGATCGGTGGGGGTCCGAGCACGGAGATTCCCACCGATCGCTAGAACGAAGCGGCAGAAGCACTCGGGTGAGCGCTGAGCTGCTTGGATTCTGATTGGCTTTTCTCGGAAAGCCGATGTAGCAGTTTACGGATTCAATAGATCTATGGGCCCGTGCACCTCTACATCGCTTTCCTCATTTTAGCGATCGGTGGGGGGTCTCATTGCTCGAACCCCCACTGATCAAAACTTCTGACATGTCACTATGACATGTCTAAAGTATGTTGAAGGATTAGTTACTCTTTAAGGCTGTGTGAGGGGATATTTGCTGTCAATGAACGTAAACACTCTTGTTTAGATCCAAAGCTTGAAAACCAGTACAGACGAAAGCTAGCCATAAACATGAAAAAGCTGTCAAACTGCCAACAGGGGACAGTTGGGTGGTTCCCACAACTCTTTACACAAGAAGTTTTTCGGGCCATGCTGTAAAAAAATCGTATAAAAGAAACATCAAGGCAAAACCGCACACTGTCTTACCATGGCTTGCTGCAGTTTTGCAGTGTGTTTTTTTAGCTACACCACATTGCAAAACCGCAATTTTTTGTGCAATTTTTGCCGCAGGGGCCAAAAATGTTTTATGTAAATGCACCCTTAGATTGTCAGCTAAGTCCCATCAATACTGGCAGATTCAATTAATGTTTACAGTCATCTCTAGTTCTGTTCTCAACAGGTCTTGAAAATAGTGAGAGTTCTGGAGTTTCTTTCACCACAAAGTCATTAAAACTCACAGGTCATTTCTTAATTTGTCACATTTTATAATGGAGGTGTGGTGCGGTTTTGCGATGCGGTTATTGGACACGCAGTTCTTACAGGTAATTCACATTTTAAACATTTCACCTGTAAAATTCACTCGTTCAATAACCGCGTCATTTCACAGTAACACATGAGGTTTGAAACACGGTTTAAATTTTACTGGGGGTGTAAGGATGCAACTTTTTAAAAAGTCAGATTTCATAAATATGGCTGAAAAGTAACATCCCCTTGGCTGACATGAATCACACTCAGCTCGAACAATAGTTATTAATAAATCATGTGCACACAAAACGGTGACAAAAAAAGCATTGCACGTAGCATGTGGGCCAATGTGTATTAGAGAGTGTATACATCTTCATTATACAAAAAATCAGTAGGAAAAAACTATAGTAATGCAAGAAATCCCACAATTTTGGACTCTATGTGATGAGGGACAACCCAAAGCAATGGCGAGTTGCTCTTCAGGCATGGTAATTTGGCAGTAAAAGTTCTGTACAACCCCAATATTACGTGGTATGCCATAAAGCAGATGTTCCGACCCCCAAAGTTAAACTTACCTGCTTGGTGCTGATCCCTGCTCCCTCTGCTCACTGAGCTGTGAAGGTATGTGCACACGAGAACTGGCTTTTACGTCTGAAATGACAGACTGTTTTCAGGAGAAAACAGCTGCGTAGTTTCAGACGTAAAAGCTCCTCCTGGCATTATGCGAGGAATCTTTGACGGCCGAACATTTGAGCTGTTCTTCATTGAATTCAATGAAGAACGGCTCATATTACGTTTCAAAGAAGTGTCCTGCACTTCTTTGACGAGGCAGTAAATGACAGGTCGTCGGCACAGTACGTCGGCAAACCCATTCAAATGAATGGGCAGATGTTTGCCGACGTATTGTAGCCCTATTTTCAGGCGTAAATCGAGGCATAATACGCCTCGTTTACGCCTGAAAATCGGTTGTGTGAACCCAGCCTAAAGGTAACAGATTACCAGACTTTCTGAAGTATTGACCGTGGACATATGTTATAAGTTAATACATAGTAAAATGTAAAGATTTGTCTTATTTTTAAACTGCAAGATGCCTTCTAGTCATTCAGTGGTTAAAATAAAGTACCTCCCATATAAATTAGGTACAGATGGAGTCTATGTTGGGGTTTCGAATTAGGATATAGTCACATGGTGCAGTGAAATCAGTTTATTGCTGTGATTACTGCAAAATTGTGGCAAAATGCAACGGTTTTACCACAATATCACAAAGAATGCTGTTTTTTTGCTATGATTTTGCGGTAATGACTGCAATAAACCGCGTTTCTTGTCCGTGTGCTGTCCGTTTTATCAACGCACAGAACACTGACCCATTCAACTCAATGGGGCTATTCACACGTGCTTTTTTTTCTCATGGAGCATGTACTCGTTTGCCAGAAACTCACCACATGTCCTTTTCTGGTCCATTTTTGCTGACCAGACTCACCCAATAAAGCCTATGGGTGCGTAAAGTAACCATTTTTCAGGATTAGTTGCTAAAGCAATGCAGAAAATATAAGTGAATCCAGGAAGTGCTTACAGAGGAGAAGTATGGATGAGAAAGTATGGACGCATGGAAACCACACTGACACAACACGGACATTTATATACATGAAAAACAGTTCACACTTTGGACTACGCAGGAAATCTGCAACGAAGGTGCACGTTGTCATATGTGGATTCCCCCCTATGCATTGAAAATGGTAAAATCCGCAATGGAAATCCACAACAAACACGCAGCGTGTGACTTCAAGTTATGGGTGTATTCACACGATGTGGTGATACTCTGGCTTATGCATCAAAATGCAGCGGTGTGGTAAGGGTGCAGCTCCCTGTTGCACAATTCCGCACATGTGAATACTCCCTTAAAGAGGCTCTGTCACCACATTATAAGTGCCCTATCTTCTACATAATGTGATCGGCGCTGTAATGTAGATAACAACAGTGGTTTTTATTTAGAATAACAATCAATTTTGACGGAGTTATGACCTATTTTAGCTTTATGCTAATGACTTTCTCAATGCCCAACTGGGCATTTTTTAGCTTTTGACCAAGTGGGCGTTGGCTTATGCCCCTTTTGCTTCACACTCTGCACCTTTTTTGGGATCTTTTTCTTCTTCTTTGCAGTTTGGGGAACGATGCCGGCAAAGTGTTGCCCTGGTACAATACGGGCGCCTCACTTTCAGCAGATGTGCTTGGGCCCTCTCCTGCCTGGTTTTCAAACACAAGCACCTTGATAATGTCCTATTGAAAATTAAGGAATGACCCTGTCCGGCGTGCACATTTGGATAGCACGTAAGCGTTATACAATGCTATCCGTACCATGTGCACGGACACCTTTTTGTACCACACCCTTGTCTTTCTCATGGCACTATAGGGCGTCAGCACTTGATCTGAGAGATCAACCCCTCCCATGTACTTGTTATTGCCCACGATGCAATCTGGCTTGTAGGTCACTGCGGTGGTACCTCGTACAGGGACAGGGGTGCTGCCATTCCCATGTATCGTGGTCAAGAGAAGGACATCCCTCTTGTCCTTATACTTGACAAACAACACGTTCTCGCTGCATAATGCCCTGCTCTCACCCCTTCTGACACGTTGGCCAAGCAGTGTTTTAGGGTGGCCTCTGTGGTTCTCGCGCACTGTGCCGCATGCTGCAGTATTTCTGGTGGAGAGGCATTTAAATAGTGGGATGCTGGTGTAGACGTTATCCACGTAAAGATGATAACCCTGGTCCAGCAGTGGGTGCACCAAATCCCACACTATTTTCCCATTAACTCCCAGGACGAGGGGGTATTCTGGGGGTTCAATCCTGGAGTCCTTCCCTTCTAAACCCGAAACCCGTATGTGTACCCTGAGCTGCTCTCGCACAGTTTGTACATTTTTATCCCATTCCTTGCCCTATTACTGGGCTGGTATTGCCAGAATTTTAGACTACCCTTAAAATGTACAAGGGACTCGTCTATTACAATGTTCTTTTGGGGGGTGTACACAACTTGAAATTTGGTGCAGAAATGATTAATGACTGGCCTGATTTTAAATAGGTGGTCATATGTGGGGTCATCACGGGGCGGGCACTGTGCATTATCATTTTAATGCAAAAATGTAAGAATAGCTTCAAAGCGTGTCCGGGGCATTGCCATGCGGTAAATTGGGGTGTTGTACAAAACATCTGTACTCCAGTATTGCCTGATCTGTGGCTTCTTTACTAGCCCCATATGCAGCACAAGGCCCCAAAATTTGAGTATCTCCGCTGCATCTACAGGGGTCCATTTGAAGGGTCTAGCATATGATGACGTGGGGTTCTGGGCAATAAATTGCTGGTCATATAAATTGGTCTGGGCCACCATTAAATTCAGTAAATCCGCACTGAAAAAAAACTTAATAAAATATTTTTCTGTGAGGCCTTCAGTCTCAAAATGAGTTCCTGAGCTGCCTATGAATTCAGGGATCTGAGGCTCATAATTCTCGGGGGGTGGGTTCCACACGGAATCACTTATCTGGGGGGTTGTCTCAGCTGATGTCCTGGGTCGCCTTTGCGGGGGTTCCTTATCACCGGATGATGAGGAGGAGGAGGACAAGATGTATGAGGCAAATTCCTCTTCTCCCTCGCTGGCAGAATCAGTGTCAGAGACCAGGATGGCGTATGCCTCCTCTGCTGAATAGTCCCTTTGGGATGATTGGGACATTTTCATTAGGGGGGTGTGTAGTGCTTGAACACGTGTAAGGCTGGGTTCACACAACCTATTTTCAGACGTAAACGAGGCGTATTATGCCTCGTTTTACGTCTGAAAATAGGGCTACAATACGTCGGCAAACATCTGCCCATTCATTTGAATGGGTTTGCCGACGTACTGTGCAGACGACCTGTAATTTACGCGTCGTCGTTTGACAGCTGTCAAACGACGACGCGTAAATTGACTGCCTCGGCAAAGAAGTGCAGGGCACTTCTTTGCAACGTAATTTCAGCCGTTCTTCATTGAAGTCAATGAAGAGCAGCTCAAGATTTACAAGCGTCACAGACGCCTCGTATATTACGAGGAGGAGCATTTACGGCTGAAACGAGGCAGCTGTTTTCTTCTGAAAACAGTCTGTCATTTCAGCCGTAAATGACAGCTATCGTGTGAACATACCTTCACACTGACTTTATTTTTACACAGGGGGTTGTGTGTGTTGTGCTTTTACATGTGTATTTCAAGGTTGCTGAATAAAAAAAAAAAGTATAAAAAATGTACTGAACAAACTTCAGTAACAAAATATTATGGCAATTTATAAGGGTATGTTCACACAGCTTATTTTCGTATAAAAACGTATATTTTCGTATAAAAAACTGCCAAAAAATCGGAAGCAGAACTCTTCCAAACATCTGCCCATTGTTTTCAATGGGAAATATGGCGTTCTGTTCCGACGGTCATTTTGAAAAACGGGCGTGTAAAAAAAACACCCGCGAAAAAGAAGTGCATGTCACTTCTTGAGCTGTTTTTGAAACTGTTTTTCATTAACTCTATAGAAAAACTTCTCCAAAAATGGCCGTAAAAAACGCTGCAAACGAGAATTGCTAAAAAAAACGCCTGAAAATCAGGAGCTGATTTCCCTTGAAAACAGATCCGTATTTTCAGATGTTTTTTGCTAAGCGTGTGAACATACCCTACATCTGTAAAGAATTTCCTGACTACCTAACACTAACTAAAATTTACCGACGTTGAATCTGCTAAAAAAAACAATGTAGTATAAAAACCACTGCCTTAAATTTAGGCTAAAACTATAAAGCTACGCTATGTAAAATTTAGTGAATGTCCGTCACTAACTGACGCTAAATCTGTAACGCTATATTAGTGCTAAAAAAACTGTAGTATAGAAATTATACGCCAGTAAATTCAGACTAAAACTATAAGGGTATGTGCACACACACTAATTACGTCCGTAATTTACGGACGTATTTCGGCCGCAAGTACCGGACCGAACTCAGTGCAGGGAGCCGGGCTCCTAGCATCATACTTATGTACGATGCTAGGAGTCCCTGCCTGGCTGCAGGACAACTGTCCCGTACTGTAATCATGTTTTCAGTGCGGGACAGTTGTCCTGCAGCGAGGCAGGGACTCCTAGCGTCGTACATAACTATGATGCTAGGAGCCCGGCTCCCTGCACTGTGTTCGGTCCGGTACTTGCGGCCGAAATACGTCCGTCAATTACGGACGTAATTAGTGTGTGTGCACATACCCTTAAGCTACAGTAACCACTGACACTAAATGTAACACTATATTTTAGAAAAAGCTGTAGTATAAGAAATATACTACAGTAAATTGACACTAACTTTAGAAAAACTGTATAGCTAAAACTATCTAAAATCCTATGTAATTTTTTTTATTATAAAATGGACAATAACCTATACGTCCGCTACCCTAACGCTCAACCTATGCAGGCACTAGCTACCCCTAAACTATTGCTACCCTAACGTCCTACCTATGCAGGCACTGGCTACACCTAAACTACCACTACCCTAACGTCCTACCTATTCAGGTACTAGCTACACCTAACTATTTTTTATTTAACTTTTATTTTTTGTACTTTTTTACGGTTTTATATATAAAAAAAAGCCCCAAAAAGCCTGCGTCAACAAATTACCACTGAGGCTGATTATGAACTCAGCACTCCGGCCGCAGGGTGCACACAAAAAGATGGTGCAGTAAAAATAGGCCAAAAAATAAACCTGTGCCAAAAACTTAGCGCAGAAGCCGATCAGTGATGGTGGTCACTGATCAGCGCTCAAGGGCTGCAGGGCGCACACATGGAGACGGTGCTGACAGAAAAATGGAAAAAGAAAAGGCCCAAAAAAAACCTGCATCAATAAATTACCACTGAGGCTGATTATGGACTCAGCACTCAGTGGCCGTTGGCCGCACACAAGAAAATGGTGAGTAAAAACAGGCCCATAATCAAAAAACTGTGCCAAAAAATTAGAACAAATGCCGATCAGTGATGGCGGTCACTGATCAGCGCTCAGAGGCTGCAAGGAAAACACACAGAGATGGTGCTGGCAGAAAAATAAAAAAACAAAACCTGTGTCAAAATCAAATTACGACACATGCTGATTAGTGATGTTGATCACTGATCAGCACTCAGTGGCCGCAGGGTGCACACATGGAGGAGATGGTGCAAAACTGTCAAAAAAAGGTCCTGTGCCAAAAATTGATGATCAGTGATGGCCGCAGGACATACATGGAGGAGGGGGGCTGGAACAGGAACTGAGAAATTTAGGAAAAAAAATCAGTAGCAGTCCAGTTTATGATGATGATCACAGTGAGTGATCACACAGCAAGATGCGGAAGAGGACGATCGCAGCACAGAAGCAAGGGTAAGTATTCGGCTCACAGACTATCACACAAGCTCTGCTCACCGTTCCTAAGGTGGGCAGAGCTGGTGCAGGGTGTTCGAAATGCCCGCCACGGTTACGATTGGTCGGTCTATGCAGACCTATCAATAGTAGCGATTGGGGGGGGCACCATCACTACTGCCTTACAAGTACATGGCAGGGATTGCCTAGACAGCACCAATCCCCACAGTATCACCGTGCCCTGCAGTGATAGGTTATAGCCGCAAAAAGCCAATCTGAACAGACCAACTAATGGGAGTGATCGCCAATGCGGGAGGGGGGCCGCCACCCCCCTGGCCCACGTGTAAAGGCACAGCAGCCATCTTTACTCGGATTGCGTTAAGTATCTGACGACAACAACATACCCACACGTTGGATATCGTTAAGGGGTTAAAAACATTCTCCTCTCCCAAAAAAATACACCCCTTTTTTTAATAAAAAATTATTTTACATTTATTTTAAAATGGTTCACCATAATATTTATTTAAACCACACGGCACATGGCGTAAAAAATAGAATACGGCTTTGAAAAAGAGGATTTGCTGTTTTTTTTTTACAATCCTCCCCAAAATAAGTTCAGAAAAATTTGACAATAAATTATATATACCACAAAATGGCACAAACAAAAACGACAACATCCCGCAAAAAACAAGCGGTCATACGGCTACATAAACGGAAAAATACAGAAGTTATGATTCTCGGAATACAGTGAAACAAAAATGACTTTTTTCCATAAAAATATTTTTATTGTGCAAAAGTACTAACATTGTGAAAAAAAACTATACAAATTTGGTATCGCCACATTCGTACCGACCTGTAAAATAAAGTCAACATGTAATTTGTATCACACGTTCAACGGCGAAAAAAACTCAAAAAACAATGGCAAAATAGATTTTTATATTTTTTTATTCCCTTCCAATTTTTTTAAAGCTAATCAATAGGTTATATGTACCCAAAATGGTGGAATTGAAAAATGGACAGCTCGTCCCGCAAAAATCAAGCCCTCCCAGGGTCAGTTCACACAGAGTTTTTTGGTGCTGATTATGACACGGAAACCGCATCGGAATCAGCGCCAAAAAACGTTCGAAATTACCTCTCATTGATTTCAATAGGAGGCGGAGGGGGTTTTTCCCGGCGCGGCTTTCAATCGCTCGCAGGAAATAAAAGCGTAATGTCCTTTCTTGCCAAGGTTCCGCCTCTGACCTCCCATTGAAATAAATGGAAGGCAGAAAAAGCATTTTTCGCAGCATTTTTTTGCCCGCGGTTCTCAATGGCTGCTTGCGAAAAATGCTGCAAAAGCCGTGGCAAAATACTCTGTGTGAACTGGGCCTTACAGCTACATTGGCGGAAAAATAAAAGCGTTATAGCTCATGGAATGCGAGGATGAAAAAATGAAAAAAAAAAACAACGCTTGGCCTGGTATTAACCCCTTAAAGCGCACCTAACTTTTCAGTCAGTCGGTCAAGTTTCCTTGTGCTTTTGACAAGAACAGCACTGCAGACTATGCTATTATTTCCATTAAAAAAAAACTGGAACCTAAACAAAATGGAAAAAGACGCCAATGTGAACATATGACTGAAGTAACTACAAAGAAAAATTTGCCAAGGAAAGCCAATTTTGTCAAATGTTAAACACATGAAGACACGAAAAGAAAATATATTTTGGTAGACTGTATTTCAGATAGATTGACTTATAGTTACAATAAATGTTAAAGGGGTTTCCATTATTTCCCCAGAAGCAGCGCCGCTCTTGTCCCATGGGCTGTGTCTGGTATTGCAGCTCAACCCCATCCACTTGAAGTGTAGCACTGTTTCTGGATAAAAAAGCAGACCCTATTTTCGAATCCTATACAACCCTTTTCCCCCTTTAAATGACCACATTGGTGGTCTTAAAATGTATTCTTGGTTAATCTGGATTATTTTATCGCAGGCCATTTTCTTGTAACATACCAACTGTCTCCGCAGCATTCTGTATGCCTTCCTCCTTCGTAGTTTGTCTTCCTTCATCTTAGCTGCCGCCTCCAGAATGGATTTCACCCACTGTGGCACCCTATCAAGTAAAAAATCAAGAAAAATAATCAGCCTGGATTGGTCACATGCTTATGCTGCCCTATCCGAGGCAGCATAAAGAAGTGACAGACGCACTGATATCAGCGTGCTGTCACTTATTAATTCATATTTCATAATTTAGGAATATTTAGTACTTATACTGGCGGGGCGTGTTCGGCGCTGCAAGCATGAGCCTAAGTATATTCATATATGCACGCTCCCCCCGCCTCCTCTACTACACGCTCCCCCCGCCTCCTCTACTACACGCTCCCCCCGCCTCCTCTACTACACGCTCCCCCGCCTCCTCTACTACACGCTCCCCCCGCCTCCTCTACTACACGCTCCCCCCCGCCTCCGCTGTGTATCCAACCTGCGTATCCAACAGATCGTATACGCTACGGATTTTCTGTAGAGGAATCTAAAAAAATCCCAGGCAATTCATTGGGTTCAGTGTCAGCGGTCCTGCGTGTCCGACACGTAGGATCCAGATGTAATCTATCATAACTAAGTTATGAATTTAGATGTGATAGATTACAGGTGGATCCTGCGTGGACCCGTCAGTCCCGCGACACTGACTGGTATTGGATTCAGCGAACGATACAGCTTCTCTATATACAGGATACAGAGCAGCTGTATCTCAAAAAGTAAAAATTATTTTTAATAAAAACGAATTTGAAAGTTACACCAAACACACTGACTGACATTTTTAGAGCTTGTCCACGCACAACCAAATTGCTTCAGAAAATTTCTGCAGCAATTCCGTTGAAAAACGCAGACATTCCGCTGCGGCAAAAACGCACCATTTCCTGCGGCTTTTACGACAGAAAATGGTGCGTATTTTGCTGCGTTTTTCACAATGTTAGGAGGTGGTGACATCTCCTCTGAAAAACGCAGCAATTCTGGCTACTTTCCGCCGCAGGAATTGACATGCTGAGATCCGAAAAATATGAACCGAAGGTCAATTTCTGCTGGGAGTTTTTACGCAGCGTGTGGATGAGGTTTTTTAAATCTCATCCACTATGCTGCTACTGTATTCTGCTGCGTTATTTCTGTCCGAAATTCCGACCGGAGAAAAGCGGCAATTCCGCAGCGTGTGGACGTGCCCTTATTTAAAAAAAATATATATATATATATATTTAATCCATTCTTGACATAGCAAGGGGCCACCATATGCCGCAACCAGGTGGAGAATGAGCGTGCTCAACGGTTTCCACAACTCCCATAGAACATCTAAAATGGTAATAACCCTTTCATGTGGATTTAGAAACTGCCAATCATTGCAGAGCTGCCTAAAAAAAAATCCAAAAGAATGTAGTCCGTGGTCCAGCGTGCAAAGGAAACCTGCAGTAGTAGTCCATGGCAACCAATGACACAGAGCTCTTACTTTTGTAAGGGTCAACTCATACATTGCGCTTATATCCCATTTTTCTCAAACCCCCAGCAAAATCTGCGATGTCTGAATAGACCCTTAAGCCTTATTCACATGAACGTATTTCCCGTCTTTGTGCTGTCCGTTTAAATAACAGGCAGCACATTATAAATTCAATGGGGCTATTCACACACCTGTCATTTTTCACAGAGCGCGTGTCACCGCAAGTCCTGCTTTGGCCTGTTTTTGTGGGTCAGACTCGCCCATTGAAGTCTAAGGGTATGTGCACACACAAACTCAAAAACTTCTGAAAATACGGACCTGTTTTCAAGGGAAAACAGCCCCTGATTTTCAGACGTTTTTTAATCTACTCGCGTTTTTCACGGCAGTTTTTGGAGCTGTTGTTCTATAGAGTCAATGAAAAACGGCTCCAAAAACTGCTCAAGAAGTGACATGCACTATTTTTCCGCAGGCGTCTTTTTCCGCGCCGTTTTTTGAAAATGAGGCGTAGAAAAATGCCCCGTCAGAAATACGTAAACGCCTCGAAATACGCCTGAAAACACTGCGTGTTCACATATCCATAGGGGTTGTGAAAAACACGTACAGCGCATGGACAACATCATACAACAGTTGCTAAAGAAATGCAGAGAAAAAAAAAAAAACAGGAAGTGCTAATATGGGAGAAACACGGACCAAAAAAACGGATGACACCCGGAAACTACACTGACTAATAATACGGACAGTCATATGCATGAAAAATTTACCCTTTTTTTGCACGTTAATGGGAATAAGATCGCAGATTAGAAAAGAAAAAGATAATTGGTCAAATGCGTCAGTTTCGTTTTTAAAAGCCCCCCCCCCCCCCCTTACCCGTCTCTGTGCCAGGGATCATGTCTAAAGATTTTGGTCTGTAATTAAACAACTGCAAAATGACCACACACAGCGACTGTGTTTTTCTGCATTTCCAGTGGCGTTTTTAGATGTGGCCAAATGTTACATTAAAGTCTACAGTGAAATATAAAATTCACTACACACAACTGCGCATT
Source organism: Rhinoderma darwinii (assembly GCF_050947455.1). Lineage (NCBI taxonomy): Eukaryota > Metazoa > Chordata > Amphibia > Anura > Rhinodermatidae > Rhinoderma > Rhinoderma darwinii. Next base: position 22,038,925 of record NC_134694.1, on the reverse strand, counting down.
CAATGGCATTTTTTTTCGAAACGCAGCATGTTCTGGTGTGGTGATTTTTCTGCCGTGTTTCCCAAAAGCTTCTATAAGACTTCAAAAACGCCTCAAAAAAAAAAAACATACAAAATGACATTAAAAAAAATGTCACTAAAATGTCAGAAAAAAATACTGTTACATTTTACAAAACGCTGATGTTTTAACTTGCATTTTTTCATATAGTTTATAACACCCAAAAATGTTAATAGGTGGAGGCCGAATGCTGTCTGGCACTGTTTTAGGGGCCTTTGCCAGGTCTGGTCATAGCATTTGGGAGAGCGTGGCGTATATTTTACATCTCCTTTTTACCAGGAGACCATTTCTAAGGCCCTGTTCACACGGAGTATTTTGACAAGGTTTTTGGAGCGGAAACCGCTCCGCAAAACTCGTCAAAAACCGGATGAAAATGCCTCCCATTGATTTCATGTCCCTAGAAAGAAGGGACATGCCCTATCTTCGCGCATTTATGCCTCTGACCTCCCATTGACATCAATGGGAGGCAGAGTAAGCGTATTTCGCAGAGTTTTTTGCCCGTAGCACTCAATGGGCGCGAGCGAAAAACGCGGCGAAAATTGCGGCAAACGACGTGCAGGAAGGACAAAATCTGCCTCAAAATCCTAAACGGAATTTTGAGGCAGAATTTTCCTCCTTCAAAAAACTCCATGTGAACAAGGCCTTAAAATGAGTCACGTGAATGCAAAGATGCTGACATAAAGCGCACGCACGCACGCACGCACGCACGCACGCACGCACACACACACACACACACACACACACACACATTTTATATATATATTATTTTTTTTTTTGTGGTATTGGGGCACTCGTTGCATTTTGTACCTCAGTTTTTCCACCTCATTTATTTCTATGGTGTGTTAGGAAAGGAAATAAAAATGCGTGTGTGAGTCTGAGCTAGTATATATTACTGGTGACTACTGTATACTGTGTGCATTATCTATGTTAGACATTTTGCTAATATTTGTATGTTTTAGAAACAGAATAATGCAGAAATTAAATGAACAAGTTTTCTAATCTATAGAATTTCCACTCACCCAAACTCCTGACAAGTCTGTGTAATTCTGTCCTCCATCAGTCTTGCTGCAGGACTGTATCTGTATATGGGGAAGCCTCCTCTTCCTGCCCTCTATGTGAACCCTTATCATTCAATATTTCCTCAATATATTAACCCTGTCACTGCCAGAGATGTCTGTCTTCACAATTCTCTGATACACAGTAGCCTCTTTGGCTGGATCTCACTGGCATGAAAGTACCTGTGCCTATAGCTGCTAAGGAGCCCAGAGAATGAGGGGTCCCACTCAAATGCAAGAACGACCCCGGCTTCAAGAGCCAGTCACACGGCAAGAGATTGAAATGCTGAATGATTTCTGCCTATAGTCGCCACTAGGGGGAGTGCCTTACATACAGATTTATATAGCAAGTATTGAGTTTAGTGAAGGCTGTATAAATCTATATGCAGTGAGCGCCCCCTAGTGGTAGCTAAAATGTTATGAAATAACTGGCTGTGTGAAATTAAACTGGGTGTTTGGGGCTCTGACAGAAAAAGAGCTCCCACCATTATAAAGTAATAGCATTTAATTCATCTGCATTTTTTTTAACCTATTTGCATGAATAAAAGATGAAATTTTATGTCAACTTTAGCCGTTTACTGCCATAGATTACCGCAAATTATATCATTAACCTCCTGACCATCCTAACCTAATCTAGCATCACAGATATTGGTGCTAACCCCTTCATCATCCTAGATAACCAGTGGTTAATATTATTTATTTACCCCTGAAGCTCTAGACCACTAGGTATATTACTAGGACTATATAAGGCCTAGCACTATATTACTATATAAGGCCTCCTGCACTTGTAGCGCAAAACCTATGGAATTTCCGTGCAAAAAGACTGCAACGTTAACACAAGAAAAAAATTGACATGCTGATTGAGAATCCACACAAAAGGTCAAATTCTGCATGTGTTTAACTTAATAATTTCCTGTTCATCTTTCAATAAGATTGGGGACAGACCTATTTTCAATTGTATAATGCGCTATATTTTGTTACTATGAAAAAAAAAATACAGCGAAATGCATTTAATCCAGAAAGCAGGTTTCTAGCATAGGCATGGTTACCGTGGCCACATGAGGCCAAATTGTGCCATTCTGTGCCCACATAAATAGTAAATACATTGTCTTTTTAGTGGTCTCACAGACCCAGAAAGCACTTAGGCTCTATTCACATCACATCAGAGCCTTCCGTCGGAGGGGAGTATTTCACAATGTTTTTTTTATAACGAACGGCTCCGACATATGCTGAAGTACAGGAAAAAAGTGGCATATGTCACACATTGTAAAAAAACAAAACCTTATACCGTGGTACTTTTTTTTACCTGGATGCTTCTCTATGGAATAACTTAGTCTACAATTCTATAAAATAAAATAAAAAGATATTCAGATGCATACGTCGTGCCAATGGAGCCCTATGGATATGTTTGTTTTATGCAAACATCATGTGAACACAGCCTTACCAAGTGTAATATATCCCAGGTCTGCTTCTGAAGTCTCCTTAGCCAGTAAAACGAAATATGTCTCCTTAACATACTGCATAGCAGATTTCCAAGTTCTGAGTTATGATCATATGGCAATCTTCACACATAGCAGATTTCCAAGTCCAAGTTCTGAGTTATGATCATATGGCAATCTTCACACATGGCAGATTAGCTGCACATTTTCAGCACGGAAAGTACAGTACAATGCATGTGAATGTGTTTTTTTTTAATAAGAGTGCAGCGATGACTGAGGAATATAGCACAGCTACTAAACTTCTGGCGGAATTAACCAACACTAATCCACATGGAAAAGTGGTTAAGGCTTCGTTCACATCTGCTCTAAGTTTTTCAGTTCCATCATAGGAACAGAAGATCAAAAAAAACTAAAATACAGGAGCCTCTGCAGCACGGACACTAAAGGCGCCTGACGGAACCCATTGACCTTAATGGGTTAAGTCAGGTGTCCGTGAGTGTGTCCCTCCCTTTACCGCAGAAATAGCGCAGCATGCCACTACATGTGAACAGAGCCTAAAAACTTTTGTAAATCTGTTGCATACAGTGCTACCTGAAAGCCACAACGCTCTTTTCCCATTAACTATGAGAATGTCGTAGTTGTTGAAGAAAGTGGCAGGGGTCTGCATAAATATGGCTTTCGACATGAACACCATTTTTATCAATAAAATGACACCAGAAAACTAGTGTATTTCCATTAATATGCCTCATATACTTTAGGGTGGGACTAAAAAATGTTGGGTTTTAGTGGTGGTGAGGCTTATTTTACTTTTGCTTGGTGTCAGTAAGGCCCCGTGCACACGAGTGTGCTTTTGCGGCCGCAATTCCCCCAAAAATCCACGGGAGAATTGCGGCCCCATTCATTCCTATGGGGCCATGCACATGACCGTGGTTTTCACGGTCCGTGCATGGCTCCGGAGCCTGGACCGCAGAAAGAATGGGCAAGCCTTATTACGGCCGTGTTCTGCGGTCCGGGCTCATTGAAAATAATGGCCATGGCCATGTGCACAGCCCGCGATTTGCGGGCGGCTCGCGGCTGACACTCCGTGGCCGGCCGACCCGAAAATCACGGCCGTGCACATGGCTACGATCGTGCGCATGAGGTTTAGGCTAGGGCTCCAAAGTGCGGCCTCCGAGTTGCTAAAACTGCAGGATTACTGCTACCTCAATGTTGCTCAACTTGGTCAGAACTTTTTTTCCATAAGGAAACATTAGAATGGGGTAATCCCAAAATTTTACCTTATAGTTAGAGAAGTTGGATTCTACTACATCCTAGTCAGAGACAAACCAGCCCATGAAAGAAAACAGGCGTTCTCTGCTGATCCAAGCAATGCAAATTATATGGGGATATGGGGAATTTAAGGGGAATTTAAGGGGAATAGCCGATCATCAGATAACTTATGTTTTGTTTTTTTTCACTTTATAACCAAATAGCAGCAAGGATAAGGAGGATATCTGTTGCTATTTTTTTTATACCTTTACCGGTACATGTGTAGGTAGGAACAGGGTCGTATTTCTTGAAGTAAAAACACTTCACTTTTTATTTCATAGGCATAGAAGACTTTGGAGATGCTCAAACTAGTGTGTGTTGGGGTGCTGTACCTTATCCTGGGATGCCATGCCACAGGTAAAGACACTGTCATACATTCACATTCATTTAGCACTAGTTTTCTAATGGATATATTATTATATATTGGGAGTACATTATTCTTTACCTGTTCATTTTGGTCAGTAAAGGGCATTAGCTCCCCCCCCCAAAAGAAAATCCCCCCACCTTTACACATACTTTGTCACTGAGACGTGGGATTTTTCTGTCACGAGGCCAGGAGAGGGTGGTGGGAATCCACCTTGTCACCAAGGGGGGGCGGAGTCTAAGGGAAACCCTGGTCTTCACCCTTTGACCAATGTGAAGTGGACTTTGCTCGCTACCCCAAGAGTAGTTTTCCTTAGTGACGGCCAACGTAATAAGTGTTGAGACACATAGCGTGGTCATGTGCAGCGGAAGTTCATGGCAGGCTGCAAGATACAAAATGAGCCATATAGCTAATTGTCTGGGCAGGCGGCAATAGTTTGTCATGGGTAACAAGGTAAAAGGCCAGGGCAGGCACCGATGGCCAGGGTAGAGGCTGAGGTCAAAACGCAGGAAATCCAATATACATAGAAAACGCAGATAAACTAGGAACACATAGAACACTAGAGAACTAAATTGCTCTGGCAAGAAATTGCTCTAGGTATGAATTTTTGGCCACACTGGCCCCTTTTGGAAGAGCCAGCGCACACGCACTAGGACCCAGGTGCCAAGCCAGAAGGAGAGCGGCGCCAGCGTGGGAGGCCGTTTGCAACAGAGGCCAGAGAAGAGGAGTGGTGTCGGCCAGGAACTAAAAGCCGCCGAGAGCTGCTAAGTAAACGATGGCGGGGAGTGGCGGCAGTAACACACTCTTGAGCTTCATTCACACCTTTCAGGCAGGTGGAGGGGGATATTTAAAAATGAAATAAATAATTTCCAAATGGGAACAATGAAGCTGTTTTGTTCCTATCTAACCGTCCATTGATGTCGATGACCATGCCATGGGACAATTTTTTCCGTCTTAAACGAATCTCTTCAAAAACAATAAGATCCATATACACATCAGATTCCATCAAATTTCTTACAATAATAGGTCGAAGCAACTAACTATAAAGATATACAGGTGTGAGCTGAGCCTTAGGCTAGGACTACCCAACTTATTCTATTTTATTTCTAGCAAGCCTGTAAGAAAATTAAATCTCACTGGGTTATAATGGCCTTTTTTGTGACAATTTATAAAGCTGATATAATTTAAAAAACGAAACAAAAAAAAGTTTTTTTATTTTTCCTAACAGGGGACTGGTGCTATGAACACGCAGAATGTGGTATGTAGATTATGCTATAATTTCTTCTAGCTAACAGTGATATGTTGATGCACATTACAATCCCCGACCCCAATTCTTGTGCCTAAGTCATTTACAGGGCGGCAGCACTGTCTTCCCTAAAACATTTACAGGAAGCCCCCTATCAAGATGACCACCACGTTATCTTAGCATCCATACTCCCCGTATGAACTAAATGCAGTTTTTCCCATTGATTTCAATGGGCAGATTTTTGTAGGCGATCAAGCTTCCGTTTTTTCAGGAGTTTTTCGAGATGTAAACGCCCCGAAATACACCTGAAAACACTGCGTGTGAACATACCCTAAGTTCACATCTCGTTTTATGCACACGCTTGTGGTATACGACATATATGTTTTTAAAGTGACAAAAACGTATGCATTTGTAACGAACGCTTACATTTTTTGTAGTATACGTTTTTATACGTTTGTGTCCGTTCTTACTTCTAAAAACGTATACTTTTTTTTGTTCTTGAGCTAAATCAAACAAAACGTATGCTCAAACTACACCATTAGGGGGTCCGTACTGACCATAGAAATCAATGTGCACGCTGTAGTACTCGTTTTGACACTGGTTTTTTTATGTCAAAATGTGCACGTCAGAAAAAACGAGATGTGGACTTAGCAGTCTTCACTGTGATCTGAACCGCACAATGGGTGTAGTTTACATTTGCATAAAAGAAGGCCTTTCTGGATTTTTACATTTTTGTTGTGGGGTGGAATTCCTGAACTGAGCGGGCACTCTTTGGGATTTAAAGATGGGAAGTAGGACATTACCCTGAAACCTAAGCGAAGAGACAAAGATGGTGGTCACCTTGAAGTCACCTGGATTGATCCAATGGTTTTCAGGCATTGTAAGTGCATATTCTTGCAGTCATGCAGTAGGAAACACTATACTAATATACATGGAAGGACTGGATTATACCATTTGGAGGAAATCTTTAACAAACCTGTATCACTTTGAAAAAGAGAGTCTCAAAGGGACTTAAAACTATATGATCTTTTTTTTTTTTTTTTAGAAATCTTTATCCCCCTTTGTAGATCTTTTCATAGGATTCTATGTAGATAAAATCCTGTTATGGCCTCCAAATTTGACACGCAGAAAAAAAGACAAATTGACTATGAAGTTAATATTACGGAATTGTTTTCACATGTTGTCCCTTAAAGGATAATGATTTTAATATGATGTCTATTTTTGCTTGTTATTATATTGTAGAAATTGTATTTTAACTGTAGCATAGCATGTGAGTGACTTTGTATCCATCTTGTGTTTGTTAGAACCCTCTAAATGGGCAGAGCATTACCCATTCTGTGAGCAATATTCCCAGTCACCCATCAATATTATAACCTCACAAACCAAATATAATCGTGGTTTGGGACCTATTCAGATTTCCAGTTCCTCTGGGCCTTCCACAGCTGTTGTAACTAACAATGGGCATACAGGTAAGGTTCTCATCTCAAAATTTTTCTTTCAAATATGAAATTCTAACTAAGGTCTTCAAAGTAACTCCACTGATTATTTTCTCCTGATCTCCTTACCCGCAAGTTTTATGTGCTTGACTCATGAACATTCATTCATTCCTCCAGTTCTGGCTGCACTTTGAGCCGTCATCAGTGAAGATGTTGTGTTCTCCACTTTTGTAACTAATGACCATGACCAGAACTGCTCATTTCATGCCTTGAAGCCCCTGGACCTTGATGCACAACCTGCACCTGGCCCCCATAACCAATATCTTCCGTTTATGGGATTACTGTCCTCTCCTGTAGCTAAGGGGGCCCTGATTTTATGACATATAGATACATGTGAGAAAATCACATTGGGGAAGTCTGACCTCAGACTGATTTCCATAATGAAAGGGCCCTATAGACATGAACTGGCCAGAGATTTCGAAACTGCGCAAAGCTACAGGTATTTTAAAAAAGTTGCTGATGGATCACCCCCACAAACTACACCTGATCACTGGGGGTCCTGAGCTGTGATCAGCTTAATGTTGAGGGATCATTCTAATAAAATGGGACTGTCCAAATGTCCAAAACATTTAAGCAAGATAGAACTAAAAAATCGACAGTGATCAAAACTGGTAGCCTCATTAATTTTTGGTAACGTTGCAAGAGACAGGTGCAATGTCCTTTCGACTATGAATTGCACATTTTTTTTTAGCATATAAAGTAGTCATCTAGCCAGATCTTTATATTCTGCTCTTTGTGTTCCTACAGTTGAGGTGGTCTTGAGTTCACTGCATCTTCTGAGTGGTGCTGGACTTCAAGATATCTATCAGCTAGCTGGGTTTCACTTTCATTTTGGCCGTCCATTGTTTGTTGATCAAGGGTCAGAGCATCTCATTGATGGCAATGCCTACCCACTGGAGGTAAGTGAGTGGCACAATTAATATAGAAAGTAATAAATAGCCTATTATTTTTCCTAAAAATCTCAAAACAGATAGAAAATGGTGTACCTGATTGATACCTTTAATCCATTATCCAACAATAGTCCAGAAAGTCTGGTAATCTGGCATTTTTTTCCAGCACATTTAAAGGTAAAAGTCCTCTTTATTGAAAAAGCAATAAAAACACATAACAATGGTGTACATGTAAAAATGCTGATGCTTACGCGTTTCAAGCTCACAAACAGCACTTGCTAATAGATAGTGAACACTTAAAATGTTTCACACTTCCAATGACAGCACAGTCACATGATGACATAATAATTAGTGCAATAGGCTGATACTAAGGACTACAAAGAATACATATGTTATAGCAAATCCTCTCAAATATTATATTATTTAAGGAAATAGCAAACTTTGTGCGTCCTTAGCAAAATTATATTAAAAAAACCCAAACTGGAATAAGCTCCAATGGAGTCCCTCTTTTAACATAGGGCTAAAAAAAAATAAGTTTATTGTCTTTTTTATATGCACAGCTAAATGGTATTCCTCCTAACACTAAATTATCAATTATGTCCCAATGGGAATCTGACCTAGAGATTGAATATGAAATTGATAAATGGAGAGAGATTTGTACCACCGCTAGTAAGGGCAGCTGGCAAGTCACTCTCATGAAGACATTCCTAAAAAAAAGTCTCCACAGAATTTACATAGTGCCAGTTAGACATGCCATATACTATAATGTATCTGATGTGTGCCTTAGGGGATGTCAGGACAGAGGGTCCCATCTTCAAATATGGTGGACCTACCGTAAAGTCAGACGATTTTAGTAAAGTATAACTAATGTAGCAGGGACTGTACTTGGAAAAATGCTATTATTTTCTCCAGCGATCAATGCCTTTTTATGGGTTAAACCGAAGGTCTTATTAATACAACCTACATGTTACTTCAAAGTCTGATGATGTCCATCCGAATCCATGCAGCTCTGAATTAGAGAAGACCCCTCCTTTCAATAGTGACAGTCAAGGGTCTTATGATTAAGATTCTGATATTTGAGAAACTCAATACTATGCAAGAGGTTACTATTTCAAGATTTGATAAAATATGGTCCCCTTGTATAAGTTATTTGAGGGCCCTAAGCATGATCTACTACCTGCCTAAGGCCTAGAAGAGTGGTTCTAGAGTGGTTAGAGTGGTTCTAGAGTGGTAATAGAAGAGTGGTTAGGAGCCTAGGTCCCAATTGCCTTTGGCTATTTTAGGCCCTGCTCACACTGAGTTTTTTGGCGCTGATTTTGACGCGGAAACCGCGTCGGATTTTGCTCCAAAACAATTATGGCAATGGAGGGCAGAGGCATTTTTTCCCCCGGTCAGCTCTTAGCCACTTGCAGGGACAAAAAGCAGCATGTTCTTTCTTGCCGCGATTCCGTCTCTGGCCTCCCATTGAACGCTCGTTTTTGAGCGTTTTTCAAGAAAAATGCGGCGAAAAAGCGCAGGCAGGTCAAAATCTGCCTCAAAATGCCCGAAGGAATTTTGAGGCAGATTTTTTTTCTGCCTGCAAAAAACTCTGGAGATTTTTATGCTTCTGCTAGATATAAATATTTATTTATATATATATATATATAAAGAATGACATCACAAGACTAGTTTGATTTTTTTTTTATTTTTCATGTTACTGGTTTACATTTCAAGACATAATATTTATGACTTTATGGTATTTACAGTCATATTTATAATATTACATAATGTGTTTAAAAAAACACCAAAAAAAACCTCCTGTGTGAAGTATAATGTTTTGTGCTCTTTATATATTATCCAATCCAAAATTTAATAAATTTGGTTAATATGGCTCAAACTAGTCACAAAAGCCGCATCGATCTTTAAGAACGCTGGCCAACTTGTTATCCTGGTGTAAAAGCTTATTTCTAGCATAGAATTTCCATGTAAAGTGGAATTTCACAACGTTGTAAAAGTTCAAAGCAGTGAAACGGCGCCCCATAGGGTGATAGAGGACAGATAGCAAAGAAAAAAAACAATATAATTTTTATGTTCACAGGTTATGAATATCTGTTTAATACAAGCATAAAGGATTTATAAAAATCCTGATCACATGCTGCATAAAATCTGCAGTGTATACATGAAATTAAATCTTTTTGTGTTGCTTCATTTATGGACCTGATCTGTACTGACATACAGAGATTTCACTAATGTATTTCATTCATTCATTTTTTTCACTTGTGCTGTACAAGTCTCTGTCTTGTCTGGTTTAAACTTCCAAATCCCATTTGTATGGTCCCTATATTCAACACAGCTGCTATTACCATACATATGTGTTCATTTACCCATGGTGCACTTGTATCTCTGGCATCAGATGAACGTTTTATTCTCATGCTGTACATGACTCATCTTTTTAATCCTGTTACTTTTTCAATAAAGATTGTTATTCTTCTTTCTGCTACATTGTTGTGTTAATTGTACCCCACACCTATAGGCTTTATATTAGTTGTTGAGGGTCGGTGCACCAAGATATACTTGGTTTTACAGAGGATCTCGTTTCTTACTTCATTCATGTATCTACATTCAATTTGACGAGACCATTTCCTGTTTGTACCAATAGGTTTTTGTTGCTTAACGTATACTGTGTTTTCACAGATTCAAGTACGACAGGGTCCATGGATCACAAAGCCAGAGAACGCATCTGGCGTTCTCAAATGGATCAAGTTTTTAGTGATGAGTCTTCCCAGTTTGTTGTTTTTAATGGTCAAGGAAACGTGAGCGAAATGCAAAACAAATATAAAGTGCTACTCCACCGCCGTATGAAAATATGGTGGAATAAGTTATTCTTGGAGAACTATCTACAACGAAAATTGATTCCCAGAGGTCTCAGAGTCCAGATCTTCCCGTCCTTCCATATTGATGATGTCACGTTCATTACACGCTGGGAGGAGGTGTGCGACCAAGGGTCATTTAAATTCATGGAGTTACTTGTCGGTTTAAACCAAACAACACTGGTTTAGATGGATGCAGAGATTGATGAGGTACAAAGTCATCTTAATCAAAGAATGACATCAGAAGGTCTTGCTGTGTTTAATCGCATACTAGAACAACAATTCGGGGAGTGGGAGAAAGAAATTAAAGAAACGAAATCTAAAAAATTCTCACGTGATACCAACGATTATGCTCAAAAGAAAGTATACAAATGGAGAAGAAGTCAACCTCCAATACAACGCAATCGATCAATGTCCACAATTTCTCTATCGTCCCAAAGCGAATCAGATGGTGGGTTACAGCAACGACCTTACCATACATATGGGACAAGGCAAAAAAGGAAAGCAACCTATAGACAGGCATCTAACAAAAGGAAACCGGAGAGGGATGAGGTTTCCAATCCTCTCAAGGTAATTAATTTATCTAAATATGTCTTTACCACTTCTGATTTGGAGGTTTTGGAAAAAGGCTTATCCTTTTCCCCATGTGCTAAATTTGATACTTTTTCTGCAATCAAAGACCTGCACATTTTTGGCAGGTCTTTGATATTTAAGAAATTTTTCCATAGGTCTGAACTTGATGTGAACTTTCCCACTGACACTGAACAACAGACTTTGCGGGATCTGGAAGATCTCTTAAAAGAACAAGAACATGATCCAACAGATACAATTCCCCCACCTCTAAGAATTAAATCGAAAAGATTCCCAGCAATGTCAATGTGTCCAGCAGTGGACTCATTTGTTAAATCGGTGAGTCAAGAATTTGAAAGAATCTCTAATAACATCAATAATGACAATTTGTCCAGTGTCCAACGTCAGAGTCTAAATAAATTAACCAAACTTAAGGATGTGGTAATTAAAGCAGCCGACAAAGGCGGCAACATTGTAATTTGGCCATCCACAATGTATGAGACAGAGGCCTATAGACAACTTCATCAGAAAAACTGCTATAAAAAGTTAACATATAATCCTCTTTGTTCTTTTAGAACAGATTTGGACAAAATCCTTACAAAATCTCTGGTGGACAATGTTATCATCAAGGAACTCTATGAAGCATTGATTCCAAATGAACCAACGATATCAACATTGTATTTACTTCCAAAAGTTCATAAAGATCCAAAAATTCCACCAGGAAGACCTATAATTTCAGGTAGGGGTAACCTGACTGAGAATATTTGTAAATTCATTGATTTCCATCTAAAAGGCTTTGTAGAATTGTTACCATCTTATATTCGTGATACAGCAGACCTCCTACAAAAAACAGATGGCATAAGTGTGGAGGAAGATATGCTTCTGGTTGCATGCGACGTAGAGTCGCTCTATACTAGTATCCGTCACTCCGATGGTCTGAAGGCTGTTTCCTTCTTTCTGACCACAGGAGGTATGGAAAGTACGCTTTCGGATTTTATCATCACATTACTGGAGTTCGCACTGACACATAACTTTTTTATATTTAATGAGAATTTCTATCTACAGCTCCAGGGAACGGCAATGGGGGCAGCTTGTGCCCCTTCATATGCCAACCTGTTCCTGGGGCTGTGGGAGAGGGACCTCTTCCAGGGGGGGCAGGATGTCTCTATGGACCGGGTCATCTTTTGGGCCAGGTACATAGATGACATCCTCCTCATCTGGAAGGGTACCTCTGAATCACTTGAGGAGTTCATCGGTGTTTTAAATAGAAACAATCTCAATATTAAACTTACGTATAAGTGCGACAAATATCAAATAGACTTCCTTGATGTAAAGCTGTCCAGAGACCTAGAGGGTTTCCTTCAATCTGATGTATTTAGGAAGGCTACTGCAGTTAACTCCCTCCTTCTTGCCTCTTCCTCTCATCCCATACAGACCGTTCAGGCTGTTCCTATAGGCCAATTTTTAAGAATTCGACGGATCTGTTCTTCAACAGAAAATTTCGAAAAACAAGCATTTGACCTGACCAACCGTTTTCTTGCACGTGGATACAGCAAACGCCTAATAAAAAAGGCATACCATCGTGCAAAGAACACCTCTAGAGAGACTCTCCTGTTTCCCAAACTTAAAAATAAATCCCAGATACAGGTAAGATTTGTCACTGAATACCATTCTCGCTGGTACCAGATGAAAAGAATTTTAAAACAATTTTGGCCCATTTTGTTGACAGATCCTACTATTGCCAAACACATCCCCAAATATCCAAGTATTTCAGCGAGACGGTCCAAGAACCTCAAAGATTTCTTGGTCAGGAGTCATTATCAGAATAAGAGCCATAGTTTACCCTTTGGCACTAAAGGCCCGAAATGGGGATGCAAGTCATGTGGCCACTGTGTTGCCTGTCCCAACATTGAGCAGGCGACATCCTTTACCGATGTATCAGGTGAGCATACTTACAAAATCACATACCCAATCACATGCTCTACCAAAGCAGTCGTCTATTATGCTACGTGTCCCTGCCCTATGATATACATTGGTTTAACTACAAGGGAACTAAAAATTCGTGTAAGGGAACATGTACGTGACATCAAAATGGCGAAGGAAATAGAGATGATTGAGACTTTGAAACCAATTGCGAGACATTTTAAAGCTCACCACTCATGTGATTCTACTAAATTGAAGATCAAAGGGATTGACTGCATCAAACCTAATATGCGTAAAGGAGATATTGGGAAAAATCTAGCCAAATGTGAGTCTAAGTGGATCTGGACTCTGGGAACATTACGACCTAGGGGATTAAATGAAAACTTGAATTTCGCTCCGTTTCTTTGATTGTTGACCTCCAGCGGGTCTTTTTTAAGTATGTTTTAACTCTATATACATCTAATTATTTTCTCCCTTTCTTTTTTTCAACTATAGAATTAATAAATTAGGCTTTATTGGAGAGAACTGAGTCGGAAGAATTTTTACATGAAGACTAAAGAGAGATTTTTTTCAGAGATATGTTGTGTATCTATGCACTATTTGAAATATGATATAATATATGTGTATGCTCTATGTGTATATATTTTTATAGGTTTTTAGATATAATGAGCGATTGTCAGATATAGCTCATTATATTTTATATATACTGTATATTTTTTGCACTGTATATACTTTTTGTTCCAATCACTACATTGTTTTTTAGTATTTATATTTGCGAGATATATATATTTATTTAATTTTATATGTATTGGCACATTTGCACTAATATGTACTCATATGTATGTTTTTATCAATATATTGTTTTTTAGCATTTATATTTATGAAACATATTTAGTTCATTATATTCCCATACTCATTATGCACACACACTTTTCAATCATCTATTGATGTATATAATTATTGCACTTTCACATTTAATATATATATATATATATTTTCTTTTACACACATTATCAACTGTTTCACTTATTTATTTATTTATTTATCTATTTTTATTATTTATTATTTATGTATTCCAATAAATATCACATCACATCTCACCATATTTATTATATATTTATATATGCACATATGGTTTTTCCCTCCTCTTTTTCCTTTCTTTCCTTGTTGCAGTATTTGCAATAATGCGTTTTATAATATATATTTTTAACATATATATACATATGTGGATGTAATACACATCATATATTCGATATAGTCTTGGTCTTTGTCCTAGATTTGTAGATTAATATTCCATTTGCAAATGGAATCTTTATATGCAATGTACTGGTATCATTCCGATTTTCTCCTTGTGCATCTGTCCAGTCGAATGTTCTGTTTACATACACAGAATACCTTTGTATCCTGTGGAGACTGCTCCTGTGCGCTTGTGTCAGGGGGAGGTGTTTCGCTTCCTTCTGTGGGCGCGTCTTTATCGGAGTGGGCACGACTCATCGGCGTCAGCCGCCGGCGACCCGGCCCTCCTCTGATGACGCGTGGCCGGAAGTTCTTTAGCGACCATCTTCATTCCTGGCACATGACGCCGTCGTTACCGTCTCATGTAACACACTTGTGTTATACACACGATTGGACAGATGACGTCTTAAAAGGGTGACCCTGGCTGGAGAGACGCCACCCCCGGACGAAGGCATCCCGCCGAAACGCGCGTCGGGTCTGACGATCTCTCCTGCCTGAGACATCACCATGGGTATGTGATTAGCTACATTTATCTTTTTGTGTTGCTTCATTTATGGACCTGATCTGTACTGACATACAGAGATTTCACTAATGTATTTCATTCATTCATTTTTTTCACTTGTGCTGTACAAGTCTCTGTCTTGTCTGGTTTAAACTTCCAAATCCCATTTGTATGGTCCCTATATTCAACACAGCTGCTATTACCATACATATGTGTTCATTTACCCATGGTGCACTTGTATCTCTGGCATCAGATGAACGTTTTATTCTCATGCTGTACATGACTCATCTTTTTAATCCTGTTACTTTTTCAATAAAGATTGTTATTCTTCTTTCTGCTACATTGTTGTGTTAATTGTACCCCACACCTATAGGCTTTATATGAAATTAAATGGCATACTGTACCTATCTACCTGTACTCACTATATTACACTCATTCATTATAGACCTATTTTTGCACATTGAGCATCATAGGCTTGCATATTATGTGTATGCACTGAAAGTAGCGCAGTAATAAATATGTTACCAAAACCGAGCTCAGTACATAAATACAGTACCCCTTAGTATATAAATACGATATCAGAGGCAAGCACAAAAACTAAGTATAAAACTAGAGCTAACCTCTCCGGTACTAAAACACAGCTTCTTACATAAATATGATAGTAAAACTAAGCCCAGTAAATAAATAAGCGCAGTAAATATATACAGCACCAGAACAAAGCTCAGTACCTAAATACAGCACAAAGCTCAGTACATAAAAACAGCACCAGAACCAAGCACAGTACATAAATACACCACCTGAACAAAGCTTAGTACATAAATACAACACCAGAACCAAGCTCAATAGATAAATACAGCACCAGAACAAAGCTCAGTACATATTTACCATACCAGAACCAAGCTCAGAACATATATACAGTGTCAGAACCAAGCTAAGAACTTAAATACAGTGCCAGAGAAAGCTCAGTACATATATACAGTACCAGAATAAAGCTCAGTGCATATATACACTAACAGAATAAAGCTCAATACATACATACAGCACCAGAACCAAGCTCAGTACATATATACAACACTGGAACAAAGCTTAGTACACAATTACAGCTCCAGAACCAAGCTCAATACATATATACAGCCCCAGAACCAAGCTCAGTACATAAATACAACACCAGAACCAAGCTCATTACACAAATACAGCATCAGTACCAAGCTCAGTACCTAAACACAGCACCAGTACCAAGCTCAGTCCATAAATACAACACCAGAACAAAGCTCAGTACACAAATACCGCATCAGAACCAAGCTCAGTACCTAAATGCAGCACCAGAACAAAGTTTAGTACCTAAGTACAGTACCAGAACAAAGCTCAGTCCATAAATACAACATCAGAACCAAGCTCAGTACAGAAATACAGCACCAGAACAAAGCTCAGTACCTAAATACAGCACCAGAACTAAGCTCAGTACCTAAATACAGCACCAGTAATAAGCTCAATACATATATACAGTACCAGAACAAAGCTCAGTATATATATATATATATATATATATATATATATATATATATATAGTACCAGCACAAATACAGCTCAGCAGGGGCGTAACTAGGAAAGACTTTGCCCCATAGCAAACTTTTGACTGCCCCCCCCTCCCCTGGGTGCCACACACAGTCCCCCTGTAGATAGTGCCCCCCATAGGTTCTGCCATACAGCACCCCCTGTAGATTGTGCCATACAGCCTCCCTGTAGACAATGCTATACAGCCCCCCAGTAGACAGTGCTATACAGCCCCCCTCTAGACAGTGCTATACAGCCCCCCTGTAAACAGTGCTTTACAGCCCTCCCTTGTAGACGGTGCCATGCAGCCCCCCCTTGTAGATAGTGCCCCCCAACTCCCCTGTAGATAGCGCCATTCAGCCCACCTGTATATAGCGCCCAACCTCCCCTTTGTAGATAGCGCCATTCAGCCCCCCTGTAGAGTGTCATACAGCCCCACCTGTAGATAGCGCCATACAGCCCCCCTTCAGATAGCACCATACAGCCCCACTGTAGATAGTGCTGAAAGAGCAGGACAAACCTCCATTTTGCCCCCTGTAGATAGCGCCATACAGCGCTTCCTGTAGATAGCACCATACAGCTCCCCTGTCGATAGCGCCATACAGCCCCACTGTCTATAGTGCCATACAGCCCCTCCGTGGATACTGCCATACAACCCCCCTACTGTAGATACTGCCATACAGCCCCCTGTAGATACTGCCATACAGCCCCCTGTTCATACTGCTATATAACCCCCTGTAGATACTGCCATACAGCCCCCCTGTAGATACTGCCATATAGCCCCCCTGTAGATACTGCCATACAGCCCCCCCTGTAGATACTGCCATACAGCCCCCCTGTAGATACTGCCATACAGCCTTCCTGTAGATACTGCCATACAGCCCCCATGTAGATACTGCCATACAACCCCCCGTCTGTAGACGGTGACCCCCAAACAAATAAAACAAAAAAAATTATACTCACCTAGGTCCTGTTCCCGCAACGAACGGAGCTTCTACACAAGCCTCCTCAATGGCGACGGGATCCTTGTGTAGATCGGCGTGATCTAGTGATTTCATCATGCCGGGCCTGCACAGGGATCACATTCCTGTGCCTGATAGGCTGCAGGCCGAAAGTCTTGTAGCCAATGGCCGTCATAGTGTTCAATATTATCTGCGTCATAAGGAAGCAGATACTATTGATTGTGTCGCTACCCTTTGCTACTGCTATGCGTCGCTACCACTGTAGCAGCCATAGCGGCTGCTAGTGGCGCCACCGGGCATGGGGGGGGGGGCCCCGTAGCAGCCACTATGGCTGCTACAGCGGTAGTTACGCTACTTGAGCTCAATACATAGATCATGTGCAAATACAGTTAAACCCCTGCCATATAAGTTTGTACGGCATTGTAACAATGGTAAGGATATGCTAGGAGTTGCTGTTTCACAAAAAAGAATGATACACCCATCATCTCGCTGCAGATCATACAGTGTCTATAGTACTGATAAAACGCAGTCAGAGGGAGAATAAACATTTACATCCAGTGGCTCACAGGTATGGTCCGGTACAGACCTCCATGACAATTACTCCTGACCACAATCCATTTCTGCAGAGTTTGCCGCTAAGATGTCCTTGGCTCCTCACTTTTCAAACAATTCTGCATCTATAAACTAACATAATATTTTCATGGTGATACACATCTTAATATAATAGCACCATATACTGTGTCCCTGAATACAATCGTGTCACACACTGTAAATTAAAGCACCATACACACACGGACACACACACACACACACACACACACACACACACACACACACACACACACACATTGCCCCCTGTAGATAGTGCCACGCACAGTTGCCCTTGATGATAGTGCCACACACAGTGCCTCCTGTAGATAGTGTCCCACATAGAGGCCTCTGTGGATAGTGCCCCACATAGAGCCCCCTGTAGATAATGCCTCCTATAGAGCCCCCTGTAGATAGTGCCCTCTGTATATAATGCCCCACATAGAGCCCCCTGTAGATAGTGCCCCCCCATAGAGCATCCTGTGGATAGTGCCCCATAGAGCCCCCCGTGCATAGTG
The DNA here is from genome assembly GCF_050947455.1 of Rhinoderma darwinii. Lineage (NCBI taxonomy): Eukaryota > Metazoa > Chordata > Amphibia > Anura > Rhinodermatidae > Rhinoderma > Rhinoderma darwinii. The sequence continues at coordinate 22,020,368 of NC_134694.1, read as the reverse complement.
GCCCACATAGAGCCCCTTGTGGATAGTGCCACCATAGAGCCCCCTGTAGATAGTGACCCCATAGAGCCTCCTGCACATAGTGCCCCCCATAAAACCTCATGTAGATAATGCCCCCTGTAGATAATGCCTCACATAGAGCCTTTGTAGAATGTGGCCCCCATAGAGCCTCCTGTAAGTAATGACCCTCACACTGCGCACTGAAAACAATTAAATTTTACATACTCAACTGTCCCCATTTATACGCCGTCCTCCATAGACGCAGGGCTGGTCTTTTCTGACCGGGCCTGCTCCAGCGGAACGACACAGGCCGGCCCGATGACCTCATCATGCCACCTGTATCACAGGTAAAGCGCCGTATGGCGGGGCAGGGGACTATCAGTTCCCTTGCCTCGCCAGCGCTAGGAAAACTGCTCAGTTGGTTCCCTGTCCTAAGGATATGGAACCGGCTCCAATTTGAACAACCGGTTGGGGAGAACCAGCCGGATCCCACCCCTGGATGCAAGCCTGGCCACTTCTAGCCAGACCTGCTCTTAAGCAACAACGCAGGCAGTGCGATGACGTCATCGTGCCGTCTGCATCATTGAAAGGCGTTGTATGAAGAAAAGAGGGTGCATTGGTAAATTTTATAAAATATGGCAGATTTGGTGTGATTCATCGTGTACCCTGTATACTCCGCATAGATTCACAGACCTGAGGGACCAGTTGCTGCAACCTTGAGGAGGACGGATGTTGCATGATTGGTTACTTATAGGATTTCTATATTTTGTATGGAATAACTCAAATTGGCCTGGAAAAGTATTTTGCCCGCTGGGATGTTATTACTGAGGGTTAACTATGTGATCTATTAGGTTATGACATGTTAAATACCACCATAGCCACTATGCATCTGTGTTCAAAATTTGTATGACTACATAAATGTGTTTATTTTCTGTTATGTACTATGGACATTTGTATTGTACAATTCTTTCAATAAAACGAGTAAAAAAAAAAAAAAAAAGGCGTTGTATGGCAGGGCAAGGAACTGATGTTCCTTGCCCTGCCAGCGCCTCTCGAATTATTCAATTGTATCTGTGCTCTATAGATACAGATACAATTGTAGTGCAGGAGGGAGCGGCGGGTGGTGGATGTTGGTTTCGATGGCACGGCCGTCCCTCAGAGAGGCAGCAGGCCGCCTGAGGCAAGAGGCTCATCTCGCCTCACGGCAGAAGCGGCCCTGCCTGGATATGTGATAATCTGGCACCTGTCAGGTGGCATAGTAAAGGAGTTTTTCCTCATCAAGGTTATGGTGATGTTATCTTTTATTTCTTATATAAATTTTTTTTTCTTCTAGGTTCACTTTGTGTTCTACAATACAAAATATGAGGATCTAGCAGAGGCAAAAACAAAACCAGATGGCCTGGCTGTGGTTGGAGAACTTTTTAAAGTAAGGACTACTAAATAAATAAAGGAGTCATAGAAAGCTGCAAAATAGTACATTTAGGAGCATAATTTAATTAAAAAATAACCTATATCCTCTGGACAGAAGACTATGTGGCTTGGTGCTTTCATATTGTCAGGGTCACAGCAGTTGGATACCCACTGATCGGACATTGATGGCATACTCTAGCAAAAGTATATAAATATCTGTACAGAGATCACCCCTTTAATTAAAATTAACTTAATTTTTGATGCGATTTCGTTTTCTCTTTAAAGATTTTGAAGATTTTAGGTGACAAGTGTGTGAGAGTAGTTTATAATGTGTGTGTGTGTGTGTGTGTGTGTGTGTGTGTGTGTGTACCATCTATATTATATAAAAAAATGTAATACATTTTTTAGATTGGTGAAAAAAATGGAGCTCTTGACAACTTAATCAGTGTCCTCCCTCAGGTTGCCAACAAAGGTAAGATTGTTTACCCTCAAATACGGCTTCTGTTAAAGGGAAATTCACTTAAAAAAACCACGAAAATCCTCCTACTACCTCCCTTCGTACAAGAATAGTGGCGCCCATGTGCAAGATGCGAGTCCCTTGCTGCCCAGCTACTTGTTTGCAAATGAGATAGGGGCCCAGTAATGTGACAGTAATCCCAGTAATTGTGGGCTGTGGAAGACGTTAACATTAATATATATATATATATATATATATATATATATATATATTAACAAGACATCCTAACTAGCTTTGTGTGTGCCTGTGTTTGGAATATACTGTGTCAAGTAGTTTGAGTCAGTTTTAAGGGGTTGTCTCATAAAGACAATCCGTTCCCACATGCCCTATGCTGAGGCAATGTACACATCTTCAGGGCTGCTGGAGAAAGAGTGTGTAGGGAGAGAGGGAGTCTCCCTCCTGTAGAAGTAGAGGCCAAAGTAAACCCGGTGCAAGAGTGTAGCCCAGTAGCGCCTTGTGTGGTGTGGATTCCCCCTGCTGGGAGTGCGCAAGAGAGTAACTGTGGCCCGACAAGCAAGCCTAAGTATGTGGGGCCTTGAGGAGAGGGAGTTTCCTTTTATGCAATGGCAGATTCCTTAGCTGGGGATAGCTTCCTAGGCTACAGTGGTGGAGGAGGACAGTGTGTTGAAGTCTAGAGACAGCAGAGTCCTGGGTGACGACAGCGGCATGAGACAACGAGGCCTGTGAGCGGTACCGAAGTAACAGTGTGGTGAGAGTCAATAGACTGGTACTTTGCTCGGTGCTGCTTGGTCAGAGTTGCCTGAGGCCTCCCCAGGCACAGACTTGGGTGCAGTTAACTGCGGCGAAAAGTTATGCAGGAGACTCCATGCGACATAGTGCAGTCTGGGTCACGCTGGGGTCTCAGACAATAGGGAATGCCGGAGAGGAGTCGCATTGCCGCCAGTAGAAATGGAGAGAGCGCCATTAAGGTCACTAGTAGTGTCACGTGAGAACTGTATGGATTGCGTTTTTAATGCAATATGGAAGAATTTGTGCTTCCTGTGGAGTGAAGTGCATATGATATGTACAGTAAAGTTGTGCTGCAATTAAATCTTGCCTCAGCCTGCCATATTTCCCGTGCCATACCTGTTGGTGCGTTTACCCAAGCACCCTGCTTACAAATATATAAGCTAAAAGGTCGTTATTGTAGATGACCATGAGGTCGAATTAGCCCTTTTGTTCACACTCTGTGGATGACACCACACATAACACGTGGCTGCTCACATGACGTCATTTTGTCAGTATGCTGGTGCATGTGCGATAGACGCTCACTTGTTTGTATCTTGCCATACATTATTGGTTTATATAGCAATATCCTTTTAGGTTTATAACTGAATTATCTTAATCAAATATTTGTATGTTATTAACTTTATATTTTGTTCTGTTTTCTAGGAGAGGTGGCAACTTTTGATATCAATTTAACTAAAATGCTCCCTCGCAGTGTATACAAATATTATAAGTACAAGGGGTCCCTCACAACCCCACCATGTTCAGAGAACGTAGCCTGGCATGTTATAAGCTCACCTCTACAGCTTGACAGGTCTCAGGTAAGGTTGCGTGTACAACTAGATTCTTTGTATCTACAGATGTCTCCTAGTATTGAATAACATGATTCCTACTCAAACCAATAGGCATCCGAGTAAAGCACAGACGTGCCAGGTCCTCAAGGTTGGGAGTAACTTGGCAGCGACTCTAACAGAGCGGGCTACCTACAATATCTGGGAACTCCTCTCTATTGTTTCTATATACCCTGATAGGATGTGAGGACAGGGGTTGTCTAAAGAGTGTAAGAACGCTGCCTGGATGGTGTGAAGCCTGGGTTGGGTTGTCGCAGAAAGATGCTATGGAGACCAGGAGTAGTGGCAAAAATAAAAAGAGCACATTCATTAAAACCAGTCCGTAGAAGTGAAAATTCTAACTTTCATTTTGCAGAGGTAATTTGGAAAAGGAAAGCAGAGACCTGATTAGTTGCCATGGACAACTACTCCATTTTTCCTTTGCACCGGTTTTGATACATCTCCCCCATGTACTCGGGCCGGTGCTAACACCAAACATGACCACAGCAGAAAATAAACACTTCTCAGTCTTGAGAGGCACATGGGATCACATACGCCACCTCCAAAACACCTTGAATAAAAGACAATACACCAGAATAATTGGAAATAAAAGGCTGCGGTGTTTTATTATGGGTAACATATAAAATACTTCAATAAAATGATTGAAAGCCAACTTGCATAATTTAATAAACAAATAAATAGTGTCCAAGAATAAAATGTCCAATATAAAAAAAATTCACTTGTCCACCCAGCGATAGCTGAGCGACAACCCACTAATAAACACTGCGACAAAGCTTCATCTTAAAATGAAGGGAGAGAGGGAGGGCGGGCTGCTTCCAAAGACTTCTTCTAGACTAACTGCTATCCGGACCAGACTGCAGGGCTTATATCGCCAAGATTTTGCCGCCGCTCAGCTGATGCCACCAATCCCTAGACTGTTGCCAACATCTGCCTGTGGAAACTTCGAGATAGGTAAGTACCAACCCGCACCCCAATGAGGGGTGCGGAACAGACCATCAAACAACACAATAAAGGTGGGAAGACAGCAAAAGAAGAAATAGAAAGGAAAAGACAGGCAAAGGCGGGGGGGAGGGGGGCAAAGTGATCCCATGTGTCCCCCACGCTACACGCTCAACGAGGGGCCTCTCAGTCTCCTAAGTACAGGTTGCACACGGTATAGGCCGGTGTATAATGACTGGCTGTCTCACTCTTTCACAGGACATAGCTAAGGGCACTAGACAAATGACAGAAAAAGCAAAGCGCACAATAGTGCATGAAATGGTACAAATATGAGTGTGTACTGGGTTCAAGTTATGCTAACCTTTTGCAGTTATGCTAGGAAGCATAACATCCAGTAGAGCAATATCCAGGATACCTCGAAGGTGTAGTGGTGATTGAGTTCGGTTGCAGCCTGGGACCCGGTTTGAGAGCTTAGCAGGAAGCGTCAATATTGGAATGGAGAAAAATAGAAAAGAAGAACGGTTATTTCTCTGACGCTGCCGACTGGCGTGTCATAGATGATGATTGTTGTTCCTCCAGGGAAACTGCTATGAACGAAACACCTAACAAAGGGCACTTGCACGCTCAGGTGGTGTCTGCTACAGGAAACTGAATTCCACTCTATCCATGAGACGAATGGATCCTAATCTTCACAGATGACACTCCAGTCGGCAGCGCCAGAGAAATACCCGTTCTTCTTTTCTATTTTCCGCCATAGCTAAGGGCACGGCTCCCTTATACAGCGGTACCTCCTCTTTATGTTTCAATCTTTTTTTATTGAAGGAATACGTAAAACACATATTGATAATATTCCAAAAGAGAACAGCAACATATCCCCACAGTATAAAGCGAGGTAAAGCACATCAGCATAACAGGGTTGTATCAACGTAAGAGACGTGGGGAAGCTCCTGCCCTTCACCCACCAACCACAGCGATGCACCGCACACACATGGGGAGGCCACTGCATGTCACCTACGGTGATTCTGGACCACAAAGACTCAGGCCCAACGCTTGTGCCACTTTCACCCAACAGCAGCTTTGTCACACGGCACTTATTCTAAAGGGCTTTGCCCGCGCACTAAACAGCAACAACTGCCTTTTATAGGGTAAGTAATGCCACCAGCATCAAGATGCAGCGTAGTCCTTGCTACCTTTTTATGGCACAGCAAGGAATTAGATGGCATCTGGGCCATTTCTCCCGACACCAAAGCAATTAAGATACAACCATCTAGCCGACCATCAGTTGCCTGTCCCTGCCACAAACTACAAACGTAAGAGTGCAAAAAACACAACATAGGAACATGTATATAGATCTTGTCATCAGGATACCACACTTAGTGGAGAAAAACAGATTTAAAGACACAATGCATCAAATCAAACAGACCAATCTTTGGCATATAGTCAAATGAACACCTTTAAAATGGAGACCCTCCCCACACTCTTACGCTAGGGCAACCCCTTTAAAGTAACAAAGTCATCTAACACCTATGATAAAAAGTAACTGCCCCCTAAATTACCGACTCAACCAACTGAAAAAAGTTGAAGGCAACGGGTTTGATTGCAGCGAGCCCTCTTTAATCTGAACTTTCCTGTAGTGGGGCCATACCATGCTAGTGACGTAGTCTCCTCAAAGCTTTACTCTATGCCACACAGAACAGATTACAGAAGAGGCAGAAAAATGGAACGGGAAATATACTTTTCACAGCATTGTGTTCTGACATTTTATGAAGTAAAATCTGTGGCATAGTTTGGAATCGATGCACTGAATGAATGGATCCTGGCTCTTGGTACAGGGCTGGACCCGTTCGGCCTCTAATTTGGCCATTTCTGGAGCCCATCTATGTATAAGCAAAATGCCAGAAAGTAAGATATGTTGAAAATTCCTTTAAAAACCAAAGCTGTTAGCATCGTATTTACTAAGAAAAACATATAATATTTTTGGAGCTGAATAATTTTACATAAGCCTCTAAGTAAGAATAAATAACATAATTGTTTAATATTTTCTACTTTATTCCTATAGTACGAAGCAATTGTTTCTTCGCTGTACTTTACATCAAGCGACTCTGAGGAGCAAGTCCCGATGGTGAACAACTTTAGGCCAGCCCAGTCACTTAACGGAAGGATAGTGTATAAGTACCATTAATTATGTGTTTTTTTGTACCGTTTCAAAGTGGTAATAAAAAAACAACAACTTGACAACAACATTGGTGTAGACTTTTTATGTAGAACTAATAGTTTTGCAATCTTTACATGTCAGCAGGGGCGATGCTAGGGTCTTGAAAGATCAGGGGCACAAGCCCCAAGACATATGTTTTCTCCCCCTAAAAAATTAAATCTATCTATCTATACTAGGGACGGCATATGTATAAGACTACGACCCCTATAGCTACACCACTGGATAGAATTAGATACATTGTGTCAGCAGTCAGTATCACACACGATAGGATTAGATACAGCAGCGCAGCAGACCGAATCACACAATAGGCTTAGATACAGCGGCTCCTCAGACAGTATCACATATGATAGGCTTAGATACAGTGGTTCAGCAACCGTATCACACTTGATAGGCTTAGATCAAGGGCCCCAACAGTAAGTATCGCACATAATAGGCTTAGATACAGGGCACCAGCAGTCAGTATCCTTGTACGTACCCTCGGGGGCAGATTTGGAATTTCTGGGGCTCCAAGCAAAGTTATGTTTAGTGGCCCTAATCAAAGATACCTGTAAAGAGTGCTACACCGTGCCCCCTGTATATAGAGTCGCACCCCCTATATAGTGCCACACAGTGCCTCCTGTAGATAGTGCCACACACAGTGCCCCCTGTAGATAGTACCACACAGTGCCCCAGTATATAGGGCCAAACACAGTCCACCCTGTAGATAGGGCCACACACAGTGCCCCTTGTAGATAGTGCCACACCCGTTTGATAGTGCCACAGTGCCCACTGTAGATAATGCCACAGTGCCCCCTGTAGATAGTCACACACCCCCTGTAGATAATGCCACCCCCTGTAGATAGTGCCACACAACCCCTGTAGATAGTTCTACAGTGCCCCCTGTAGATATTGCCACACACCTGACATGTAGATAGCGCCACAGTGCCCCTTATAGTGCCACACACCCTCCATTAGGAAATAGTGCACCCCAAACAAATAAAAATCCTAGCCCTGTTCTCACGATGGATGGAGCTGCACAATCTCCTCAGCCACTTTAGGCCTGCAGCCTATAATACGCCGAGACGGGACCATTGCGCACAAAAGAAAAGGATTCCACAGCACTGGACCCAGTGTGGGTGCACTCCTTAACAGGACCTGGTCCACAGTGCTAGATACTGGACAAGACAATAGACACAGAGGTAGCACTTCCAAACAAAATGGCTTTAATCCCCCGCTCCGACGTTTCAGTCCAACAGGAACTTTCTCAAGCATGAGAAAGGTCCTGTTGGACTGAAATGTTGCACGGGTGATTAAAGCCATTTTCTTTGGAAGTGCTGCCTCTGTGTCGATTGTCTTGTCCAGGACTATTGCGCAGCCTGGTGCGATACAGTGACTTCATCGGGCTGGCCTGCACAGGGATCCTGTTGAGCATCTTATAGGCTGCAGGCCTAACATGGCCAGTAGCCTAACGGATGGTGGAGCAGGGAGCTGATAGCTTCCTGCTCCACCATAGTATTTCAGTTGAATGTGGCAGTTGCCTGGGGATCCGGGACACCGGGCCAAAAATCTGGTCATAGGATGCCCTATGCTAGCGATGCCACTGCATGTCAGTCATCATCCGGACTGGTGTTGTGTTTAATTGTGCAGTACTTTGTAATAATTAAATTATACGGTCATATAGTGTACATAAAAGTATACCATACAGTGTTTTATTATTGTCACGAGGCGGGTGTGGATCCACTGGGCCGTACTGCGTAGCGGGATGGCAGCTGGCCAAACAGGTATGGTACAGAGTCTATAGTCCAGAAAGGGTACCTGAGGCAATGTAGACAGTAGCAAGGCAGGCTCGGCTGGGACCAGGCAACAGGTAGATGTCAGGCGTGGAATAGTAGAACAGGCGTGGAGATGCAGCAAAACACGACAACAGCTCAGCACGGCAGTAGACCAGGATGGTACTGGATAGCACGGGAAACAGGATACAGGTACGGGGAACACTGGGAAGCTTGAAGTCACTTAGGACACCATTTGCAAGACAGACTTTGGGAAACAACAACAACGCTCAGGCGAGGATAAGAAGGGCGGTGACCTTCTTATAGTCCTGGAATTCATGAGTTGATGATGGTGATAATTTTATATGTGTGCGCGCTGGCCCTTTAAGAGCGGGCACGAGCGCGCGCACCCTCCGGGAGACAGGCTCGAAGCCCGGAAGTGAGTGTCGGCGCCTCACAGGGGGACAACGCAGCACAGCAGCAGGACGTCCATGGCCACGGTCGGGGTAAGTTAGAACGACAGACCGCGGCCATAGTCGTTACAATTACCAGTGTCATTAAATATGGTGCCAAAATAATAGTGCCACATAATGCCTAAATAACAATGCTTTACAGTGGCTCTACTAACATACACTAACAAAAATGACTGTGCAGTGTCTATGTAACACAGCCATATAATGAATAAATACTGCAACACAGTGCTCAAATAATACCAACATAGGAAAGAGCTGTCACATTTACCTACTGTCCTGGAATGAGGTGTCTGGAATAAGCAGCAACCTCTGGGTGGGATTTCAACGATGAACAGTTGATTTTTTATTTTTTAAAATCAAAGGGATCAGTCATGATGTCTGTTTCTGAATGTCTTTTGCTTTAGAAAACACAATTGAAATGAAGGGGCATAACTTGTGGGTGTGAACAGACAATAACTGATCACACTTGTACTGTTAACTTATAATAGGGACTCATGTCTATGGAAATCTGTGTTATTGATTGGAAAGTTAATTGGACACATGTCAACATTTTCCTAGTTGTTTCTAGAATTGTAGAATTGAAAAACAATCAACCGAGAATGTTTCATGTGGGCAAATACACATTTTCAATCAGAATTATTTTGGCTATGAATTAAAGATTATCCATCATTCAGAACTTGCATGGCAAGATATCCATTCAGAAAGGAAATAAATTGATTAACACTACTAATAAAAAAAAATATTTTGATAGAATTGTGTGTCTGCTTGGTGTAGTGGTATCTGTACCTTGTGATCCTGGTCACATTACTTAAAAACATGTAAGTCATTTATAACAGCTTATTACATGCCATGGTTGAAGCCTGCAGCTCCTGTGCCACTATGGCAACACTTCCTGTCAGTCCTTTCACTATGATCAGCCAAGTCACAGCTACACTATGGTTCTCTTTTCTGAAAACCTTCTAAAAAAATTGGCCTTGTTGACCATAGCAACAAATCAGAACTTAAATCTCTTAAATTGCGCTAAAAATAATAAAAGCTGCACTAATCTGTACACATATGCACATAGCCGCCAGTATTCAGCTAGTTATTATTAGACACTATTGTGGATGGTGGCTCCAGACAATATCCCTATGACAAGGCAGAAGTATTAGAGCAAGAAGTGTTATCATGAGGACACAATGATAACACTAATAAATTAACTAACATTTTCCAGAGCTACTTCACTGTACATATTATACTTTAACATTACATATGGATATTGCGGTGTGTGATGTTACATTTTCAAGGCTTTTGGGTGGGTGATCCAGGAGCTTCAAGCAATTGTATGTCTCCAATGATGGGTCTTTTGATGTATTGCATTTACATTTGTTTTTTTTGTACTCTACTTATGATACGATGTAATTACTTTTTCTATACCGTGCAGTTATCACAATATGCATATTACTTTTCATTACAAATTGTTGTTCTCTAACCCTGTAACCCAAAGAACAAACTTTGTCCATCTTCGAAATTTCCTCCAGATGCTCATTTTTGTTTATCTGAAACATACATGGAATTTTTGTGCCTATAACAATGCAAAATGTTGCTTTTAGAGCGCCATTATCAGGAAAAATTCTTCTACTTGGCAATAAAATGAGATAATAGTTTTATTATACTGACATCTAGTGGGCATCTAATGGACAAATGTACACTATAAAAGAAACGTTCATTGCAAAATGTGACATGCAGGATATAAATCAACGGAGTTCATTTATTTCACGGGCAAGAGCAGGATAGTTATTGGGGCCTGGAATTTCCCCTCTAAGCTACGATTAGATTATGATTCAAAGCTGGTACAGTGTATAATACTGGAGTCTTCTTAGCACCGCACAAACTACTTCCAGAAAATGTGATTATTTTACCTGACAGGCACATAGATTTTTTGATCATAGTATGACTGCACCTATCTTGGTAAAAGAAACATTGTAAATATGTTATAAAAAAAAGTTTTTACATTCAGATTAAGACGTGGCACCTGACAGTTGTGCCCAAGACCACCCAAAACTGACGAGAGTTGTAGGAAGCTGTAAAAGTTTCCGGAGTGATACCAGCTCTCCAACCACATGTGGAGAATGTTTGCTGTATAGGACTGGCATACACACCAGGGTTACCCCGCTGTGCATACATATTATAGCCAAGAATAGAGTAGCCAGCACTCCGATCCTTTAAATTGTGTTTCTAGGTATCATGAGGCCCCACAGTCAAAAGTTTGATTGGGGTTCTTTATTATAAGGGATATACCAGCAGATTACATTTATGGCTTTACCTCCACCGATCACAAGATGGTTGGGGACCTGTGTGGCACATTGCTTGGTAGGGAGCAGTTAGGGTCGGTTTTTTGCCATTGATTCCATTATTTCTGACGACAAGAATTGCACAATCTATTATTGTTGTCAAAAACACCAGAAACCTGACAGATCCCATTATAAGTAAAAGGGATCCGTCAGGATTCATCGGAATCTGTTTGCAAATGGATCCAGCACAGCTGTTATGGTTATTATAAACAAAAGCCATAACGCTAGTGTGAACCTTAGTTTTGGATAGTTATGTAAACTGCTGAGTACTTGTTACTTACCATAGACTAAAATCGTTAGTGGCCTGTGGTTGCTTGGGCCCACCGGAGAAGAGGATTCTGATGGCCCACCCTCCATCTATACGGAACATGTGCATGTCCACATTTTATTGCATAATAATATTTGTTGTTATCATTGTACACATGGGACATATTGTGCAGCTGCTTTGTATCCTGTATCTTGCGCTGAGACCAGAATCCGTCAGGTCAGCGGCACTGAGGCTGGGTTCACACAACCTATTTTCAGACGTAAACGAGGCGTATTATGCCTCGTTTTACGTCTGAAAATAGGGCTACAATACGTCAGCAAACATCTGCCCATTCATTTGAATGGGTTTGCCGACGTATTGTGCAGACGACCTGTAATTTACGCGTCGTCGTTTGACAGCTGTCAAACGACAACGTAAATGGACTGCCTCGGCAAAGAAGTGCAGGGCACTTCTTTGCAACGTAATTTGAGCCGTTCTTCATTGAACTCAATGAAGAGCAGCTCAAGATATACGAGCATCACAGACGCCTCGTATATTACGAGGAGGAGCATTTACGGCTGAAACGACGCAGCTGTTTTCGTCTGAAAACAGGCTGTCATTTCAGCCGTAAAAGCCAGCTAGCGTGTGAACATACCCTGACAGATTCAGTGACAGCAGGTTCTGAGTGTCTCTGAAATTCAGGATTCAACCGTTAACCATCACATCTAAGTTATGAGCTTATATGTGATCAATAATAGCTCGATCCTGTGTGTCAAAGACAGGCAGGACCCCATGTCACTGAAACCGTCTGTGCCGCTGACCTGATAACCTGTCAGTGCCCTGACCAAGATATAGCTGCTCTGTATACAGGATACAAAGCAGCTGTATCTCAAAAAGTAAAAATTATTTTCAATAACATGTAATTACAAAGTTGCACCAATCGCACTGATACACGGTTTTATTTTTGGGTGTACATCGCCTTCAAGTGACTTACAGATAATACTAAAATCTGCTGTTCCACATAACCTCACACATCAACAGATTCATTCAAACCTAAAAACAAATCAAAGTCAAAATAATGTACAATATGTAATTTTTATTAAGACCGATAAAACCTCACTGCTTATCTCTGCTGGATAAATGGTCTGCAATTCTCACAGCTTCTCTGGTAACATTTACTTTTTTTAAATGAACAGATGAATGTCTGACAGGTGAGGATTATGATGGCACCGCAGGGTGAACACTGGATGGGAATTAAAGATAAATTGAAGCAAAAAACGGAAAGCTATAGTTTTAGGAAGTTCCCGTGGTCTCATCACAGCTCCATCTGTGGAAATACCAATATCATCATCATCATCATCATATCTGCCAGCAGCTGGCCTAAGACAAGTGGGTTCCATTGAGCAGATCCATTAAACCTGACTGCTTATAATTAAAACATCTATGTCTTTTGTACTTTTAACAAGGCCATATCTGAAAGTGAACCTTACGCCTCATGCACACGGCTGTGCCTGTAATCACGGGACACGATTGCGGGCACAGCCGGCCGCGGACAGCCGCCCACATTTTTGGCTCGTGCTTCTATACAAAGCATGGGAGCATGGCCCATAAAAAGCAAATGATAGGACATGTTCTATCTTTTGCGGTATAGTTCTACGGCATGGACACCTATCCGCAGTGATACGAAAAGGTGTCCGAGATCAATATAACTGAATGGGTCCGTAATGAGGACCGTATTACGGTCTGCAATTACGGAGAATTTTTACGGTCGTGTGCATGGGGCCTAACGATGAGTTCACATGGGGCAGATACCCTGCTTAAAAGCAGCGGAAAACTGCACCACTTAGCCGGCCTGCTAGCAGGACGGCCTCCTGGGATGCCGGTCACATGGGATGAGGCGTTATCCCGGGAGGCCGTGCTGAAGGGAGGAACACATACATCTGGGTAAGTATGAGATTTAGTTGCGTTTTTTGCAGCGGAATCGCTGCAAACCCGCCGTAAAAAAATGTAACAACATTTACGCAACGTGTGAATTGACCCTAAAAGAGTAATGCTAAGGTAAGTTCCAACTTTTCTGTTGCAGCTCAGACTCATTCAAGTCAACGCAAGTCCTCATGCACACGACCGTAAGGGATTTTGCTGTCCAAAAATACAGATCCGACGGCTACACATCCTTAGACATCCGCAATTGCGGAAGCACCCATAGATTGCGGACAAGAATAGGACATGCATTCTTATGCCTGATCACAGCCAATAAATGGCCCGTCCTGAATGGCGATATCTCGTCTGAGATAGTGCGCATGCGCCTGTCATGTATGGTCCGACACCCTTCCCCATTTCGTCCAGGCCTCAAATCTAGTTACAGTGCATGCGCCGCTATGGTGTCCTGTTGTGCACATGCACCAGAACAGGACGTCGATGCGCAAGTACGAGATTTTGTGTGTGCTGGAGGCAGACGAGAAGCTAAGCTGTCAATCAAAAGTAAGGAGGCGGGATTAATTTGAAAAGCATGACCCTTTTTGAACCAAGATATGACTCTTTTATGCTTATTAGCATACAGCACAGGAACACTAAAAACTGCAGAGCCTACTTAGAAGATAATTATAGGTTATATAGAAATTATTTTTCACCCACTACCACCAGGTATTGCTGGTTTAATTGGTGAAATGCTGGTGACAGGTTCCCTTTAATATTGCATTTTTTATGTATTTTTAGATACAGACTTTACATTTTGATTCAGAAACAGGTGTGAATTATCTGCTACGAATTTTGGTGCATTTTTTTTTCCCATAAACTTTCCAGATACAATTCCGAGTTGGAAACGCTTTTAAGATCCGTACCGCGGAAATGTTCTGCAACGTGTACATGAGATTACTTGAAATCTCATTTACTTTGCTGTTAGTATATTACATGTGGCAAATCCGCACGTAATACGCCTCATATGCATATGGCCTAAAAGACACAATAGAGATACTTGAGATTCTTTAGTGTAGGGTAAAAACGTTGTAATCTGCATACATTCTGCCATTATCCAGTATCCTTTTACACGAGCCAATTATCGGTCAAACGAGCATTCACAGTACGCTCGTTCCTGATCATTGCCCTGTGTAAGGGCTTATTCAGACGAACGGGATATACGTCCGTGCAACGCGCGTGATTTTCACGCGTGTCGCACGGACCTATATTAGTCTATGGGGCCGTGCAGACAGTTGCGTAATTTTTACCCAGCGTGAGTCCGCTGCGAAAAACTCACAACATGTCCGTTCTTTGTGCGTATTTCGCGCATCACGCACCCATTGAAGTCAATGGGTACGTGAAAATCACGCGCACCACACGGAAGCACTTCTGTGGGACATGCGTTTTTCACGCAAGACTTGTTTAGTGTATGTAAATGAGTTAGAAAACTTGTCCAAACAAGCAAAAACCAGGAAGTTGCTTTGCACTTGTTGGGCACATGCTTGAGCTGGACACGGAGAACTGCAGGCATGCCTCGCGTTTGTGATGTGGAGAAGCTCATCTGCCTGGTCCAGGAGAGGCCAGAGTTGTGGGACACGCGGGCAGAGGCCTACCATGACCGCACGGGCAAAGAAGTCGCATGGGATCAAATCGCGCAGACACTCTTCAGCCATGAGTGGGCTAAAGCCAGCACACGCGACAGAAAGAGCATTGGTAAGTACATTGCTTTAGATATGTCATGTAAAACACACATGCTGTAGTGTGTCCTTGTGTTAACATGTTCAAAATGGGCAACGTAGCGGGTGTGTCACAGCATCATTGAGCTTGTGTATAATGTATCTTGGCGTGTAAGGGAATGCGAACGTTTCCAACAAGTGGAGATTTCGGTTATGTCACCTGGTGACTGTTTTTTTTTTTTTTTGTTCCATTGTTCAGTTGATGATGTCAAAACCCGGTGGAGGAGCAGCCGGGATCAATTCCGCCGGGAATATGGGGCCAGAGGCCGAAGTGGTGACGGGGCCTCCAAAAAGCGAAAGTATATGTACACCCAGCAGCTGATGTTCCTCAAGGACATCATGGACATGCGGCCATAAGTAAACAGGAGACGCAGTCTCAAGGAGTATATATATAGCGGGCTAGATGGCCTTGGCCTACGCGTTTCGAGCAAGCGTGTTGCTCTTAATCATGGCAAAAAGAATATTCTTTTTGCCATGATTAAGAGCAACACGCTTGCTCGAAACGCGTAGGCCAAGGCCATCTAGCCCGCTATATATATACTCCTTGAGACTGCGTCTCCTGCTATTTTTAACCATTTTCTACAATAAATTTGGGAACGAATTTCCTTTTTAACTAAACACAGCGCTGGATCACTTTCTTCTCTTTCCTGATCTACTGACCGCCGGCCGTAGCGGGGATCCGTGCGAGGTGTTCGGAGACGGAATTACTGGTGAGCTGGAGGTTTCCTCCCTTTTTTTCTTACTACCATAAGTAAACACTGTACCTTGAAGAAATGTCTGTGTTCACATGTCATTCAATCAAAACAGGTTGTTTGTCCCTTGTGGCAATGTTATACTAATAACTGTAAATTTTTCTTACAGATGCAGTGACAATCTGCTAGACACAGAAGAGGAGGCTGCCCATGAAGAGCCGTACGCGCCACAAGAGGAAAATCCCCTGCTGCCCTTAACCCCAGAGGCGACTGCTCCAGAACCAGCCCCACAGGCGTCCAGCCAACCCCAGGTGCCACGGGACGTATCGCATGAAACGACCGCAGCAGCCAGGCGCAGGCACAGCCACATGGGTTCCGCAGGTGCACAGATGGACACCAGGGTATTCGAGTACCTTTGTCGCTGCGGAGACGAGGACGCCTGTGACGCCTTTGGCCGCACCATAGCCCCGCTACTCCTTTTTGTAGGCTGGCTTCTCCATAACGCCAACCTCCGTTTTTAACGCGCGCGAAAAAAGCATTCCATACGCGCGTAAAAAACGCAGCAACGCGCCATAAACACATGACACTCACCTACAATGCGCGCAAAACGCAGCGTTTTTTGCGTGCGCAAAACGCACTCGCTCGTGTGAATCCGGCCTAAACATAACGTTCAGTCGATGAACGAACAAACTCCCGTTATTCTGCTGATTGTATTGTTTATGCAGTCGAAACTATTATCGCTGTCGGTAGTACATCTCCATGTGTAAACTACTGTATAAAATACTGCCACAAAAAATGCATCAAAATTATATGTGTGATCCTGGCCTAATGGGGTTGTAGATGATTAGAAAAACATGGCTGCTTTCTGCTAAAAACAGTGCCACACCTGTCCGCAGGTTGTGTGTGGTATTACAGCTCAGCACTACTGAAGTGATTGGGGATGAGCTACAATTCCACACACAAACTGTGGATAGTTGTGGCTCCTTTTTTGGATGAATGCAGCAATTACATTTAACACCCCCTTACAACCACCTTGACGCTGATGGTTAGCAATTGAATTTAGGACCAGGATGAAGGCTATTTTCAGCCCAATAATAAAAATCTTTGGATTGTCTGGTACAAACATGCGTTGTATCATGATCTATAATACGCTTTTTGTCCTTTGTCATTACTCTTGAAAGACGTATAATCTATAAACCACAAACCATGTCCAGAACGAGAACACTGACATAGCAGATAAGAATTGACAATGGGAGGAATTATCATATAGAACCTTAGTTAAACAGACTGCAGCACATAAATTCTTGTACCTTTAAATAACGTCTCCTGTAGGAATACAGCTGTTTGCAGCTCATAGATAAGGGCCTCTGGGTTTGAGAGGTCATTTGGAACTACAGTAGGGTCATAGGTCCTCAGGTCTACAGCTTGTAGTTCTTGAAGGAATTCTTTGAAAAAAGTATCTAGACCTTGATGAAGGCAATGAGCCATTGAACACATTCCCAGATTCAGTCCATTAAATAAATCGAAGATTGATGCACAAAAGTCACAAGCAAAAGCCTTGGTTCATTAATTAGTATCAGAAACCAACCGAGCTGTGAGCTTTAGTTTGTACTTTGAATCTATATTTGCAGCTATTGATAGGCCTAATGTAGAGGAACTGCACCATAAATTATCATTGTGCTTTGGTCGCTAAGTAAATAACTACTACAAGTCCCAAATAGGCTATTTGGCAGTGTTGATTTAACCGACCTCACCTAATCCTAAAACATATACACACATATATATATACATATATATATATATATATATATATATATATATAGATAGATAGATAGATAGATAGATAGATAGATAGATAGATAAGCAGCACTCTGAGACAGATTCCAATTTCTTTCGTTTATATGGCTTTTTGCTATCTAGGTCTACTATGTGGGTTTGTCTTTGTGCAGAAAATCTGCTGATATGGCACTACCATCTGTATCTTAATAGCCACTCAAGTCAAAATTGTGCTCCTGTTGGCATTATTGCAGTTTAGTTTTATTGGGGGACCCATTCCCAACTTTTGATACAGAGAGTTATGCCCCTGGCTTTGTAAGCTTTTTGAAAGCAGGTGCAGCCAGTGTCAGACTAGGGTTTCTTGGGCCCACCGAAGGAGAACACTATGAGAGTGCACCCTCCTTCTATACAAAACATGTGTATGTCCACTTTAAATTGCATAGTAAACAGTTTTTATCATTGCACACGCAAGTCATATCATCAATGAGGTCATAAAGGTTCTTTGTATCAGCCCATAAGAAATAGACCCTAGTGGCAAGTCATTGGCTTTAAAATCGGCTCCAAGTAGGATGTCTTCTGCTGGACATTTTGGACCAATAACGATGTAAGGACCCTTGAGAGCATCTGGCCCTGTCTGCAGTTGGTCTAATCCATCTTGATCAGTTATTTGTGAAGTTGGAATACACCCTTGAACCATAAACATGTATACATCCATATCAACATAGACATTTATATATCCATATCAACATAGACATTTATACATCCACATGACCTATTTTTTAGTTGAAGAACAGCCCACTTGGCTTCCAGTGATAAAAATGGGTTTGCTCGATGTTCCAAAAAGCTACACGCAATCTCCAAAACCAGGGAGCGTTCGAGATGTCTCCTCTCTTTTTCATCAGACATATTCCCTTCTCTCCAAAACCTTCTCTCTGCACGGTCCCTGCTGAGCCTATGACCTTGATTCTATCTCATTTACATGGCGCATTTTTCATCCAGTGGAAATATCTCGTTTCGGGACCTTTCCATCATTAACTGAATTTACAGCAATTTCCTCATGTGTTTTCTCCAAGGGATTCTGCTTTGAGATGCACATTAAATCTCCATTAATACCTCATTATCCCACTGATACGATTACCACGATAATGAGGCAGAAATTCTAATTGTCCCTGGATCTTATTGTACAGTTCATATACCTGGCAAAGCTGAAGCAAAAAAATAAATAAATGTCAACTATGTCTTACAATATTAGGTTATATGAAATAAGAGCCTCTGGTTTATAAGACCCTTGTAAGAAATGTTCCCATAACATTATTAGACATAATGCCACCTTACAACTTCTTACAAAGGTGAGACCTGTTCAAGTCTTGTACATTAATAACTGAATTATTTTTGCTTGTTAACCTGAAAGAATAGTATTTCTTAACCATTTCTTTACCAGTCCTGACAACAAAAATGGTCATTGGGCCTGATCTGTTTATAGTTTAATTTTTTTTTTAAAATAAGTAAAAAAAAGTCAATGAAATGTAAACTCTAGGGTATAAGATCTTTCAGACTTCCTAACAAGTGATTTTTAAGACAATATGTTTGCAAAGCAACGACCCAAATGTTTGGTTTGTTGCTTAGCTACAGAAAATGCGGCCAGTGGGTGACAATGCCAGATCGCCACATTCTCCATGGCTAGCGGTGTGTAATTATACCGGCTGCCAGGACTTCTGGCGTCATCTACATGGGAGAGGAAGATGGCAACTAAGACACAACATTGATCATGGATTTTCATGTTTTCTTTGTTTTTTGAAAAGGGCAAGTGAGGGGACTGTGTGTCATGCTCCCGAAGGTTTTCATTTAAGAGTTGAACTAAAAGGTATCTTAGCACCTGTTATTGTAATGAATTATAACATTATAATCACAGAAACAAAAACAGCTGTGTCCAGCAATTATTTTTTTTTACCTTTTTGCCTGAGATGGATACAACTTATGGAAAATTTAGTGCAGTCTGGCATCCATGGCGGCATTGCATGCAAACTTTTCTCTACCTGGCTCGGGTAAACGTCGTCCAGCATCACAACTGATACTGCCAGACACAAAACTGAACTCATAGGAATCCATGGGACCAGTTTCCCTGTTTTTGTACTATGCCAGAGGGAAAAGAGAAGGGTCTGGCATATGTGAATGTGACCTAAGCAGTGACTGAATAATCAACGCTCTATGTACAGGCTACATACATAGAGATCTACGTACAGTAGTTATTCCACTTCTAGCAGGCATCTATCTATGCAATTAATCTACACAAAAAGTTTTTAAAAAAAAGCCTGTATTATAGTTCAGAGCTGTATTCACAGTTCTGCAGGTTTCTTAGCCAAAATCTACCAACACTTCTTGCTAGTGCAGAGTCAGCTTAGTCTGGTGATTTGCATTCTGCGAAGCGTCATCCGTACCCTGGGTTGAACATTAATCTGATGTAGGAAAACCCTGATCTCTTCCATTCACAACCAGCAGAATAGTGAATGCAGCTTTGGTCTATAATGCAGGCCATACCTCAGGATCAGTAATGCAATGTATTTACATTATGTACATTATATCCATATATAAACTCTATAATGGTGTACCACGGCGAGCATGACCCTTTAATAAGGCCCTTTAACATCCAATTGCCAACACTGTAGTGATGTCTGCAGGTTTTCTATGTAGCAGTACACCAGCTGCATTTGACATATAGACATGTTCTCCTTTCTGTTGTAATATATTTAACTAAATGTAGACAACTGTTTATATAAATCTTTATAATATCATACTAGAAAAAAATCATATTTAGGCTGGAAACAATGAGGCTTGTATTTTACAAAGTTGTCATTCAGAATTTGTATCTATCAATATATTCTGAATATACTCCAACATTCTTCTTAAGTACAGACAACACACTAAATTAGACAGAAAAACGTATAAAATAGGAGAAATACAAAAATTCAGTAGGGTCCCATTGACTTCCGTTATATGGTTCTTTACAACTGGCAGGTTACAGTGGTGTGAATGAGGCTTTATGGTCAGTAAGAGACATGATGCTAAATGTACCGCCGACCGCAAATTTCCCTGTATTACCGGTGACCATTTGCTGTACTGGATACTCTAAGGGACAGGGCCATTATGTTTATTGTGTAGACTTACCTTTTAGATCCCACAATGTATTATAAAAGCAGATGCCTTATTAATGTATCTGGATGTATTGTTACTTATGTTTTTTAATAGTGATTGTTAATTCTAGCAAATTTGAAGGCCCCAGTCACAGCAATGATTTTTCTGCACATTGATAAGCTGCATTCTCATAATTAGCAGACAAAGCCGACTCCCTGGTGGAAATGCAATAGGTACCATTTAAGCATCAAATCGTTTTAAATAGCTGAAAATTAATTTAAAACCACTTAATGTCGTTGCCACAAATTAAACTTCTCTCTTTAAAAGAAATCATTTAACTCTCCGTGGTGCTTACTTCACTAGAGAATAATTATCCATGTTCTCTCAGTTATGGTGTCCACATTTACCATTCCCAATAGAATTAATTACAGGGTGCTAATATAATCCAGTAGTCACATTTAAAGGGGACATCTGGGTTTAAGTAAAGAAAACTCAAGTATTGTTTTCTTATAGCATTTACTTATATATTATTGTTGCTATACACATGGTTACATAGTTGATAAGGTTGAAAAAAGACACAGGTCCATTAAGTCCAACTTATAATCCTATCATGTGGATCCAGAGGAAGGCAAAAAAATCCCTCATGAGGTTGATGCCAATTGCCTCATGAGGGGAAAAATTCCTCCCTGAATCCAAACATGTGAATAAATCAGAATCAGAATAAATCCCTGGATCAACGTCCCATCTCCAGAATCTAGTACTCATAACCTGTAATTTTATATTTTTCAAGAAGGGCATCAAGGCACTTTTTGAACTTGTTCAAAGAATCAAACACCACAACATCCTGTGGCAGAGACTTTCATCGTCTCACCACTCACAGTAAAGAATCAACCATCACAACCTCCTGTGGTAGAGAGTTCCATAGTTTCACCGCTCACAGTAAAGAATCAACCATCACAACATCCTGTGGCAGAGAGTTCCATAGTCTCATCGCTCTCACAGTAAAGAATCAACCATCACAACATCCTGTGGCAGAGAGTTCCATAGTCTCACCGCTCACAGTAAAGAATCAACCATCACAACATCCTGTGGCAGAGAGTTCCATAGTCTCACAGCTCACAGTAAAGAATCAACCATCACAACATCCTGTGGTAGAGAGTTCCATAGTCTTACCGCTCACAGTAAAGAATCAACCATCACAACATCCTGTGGTAGAGAGTTCCATAGTCTCACCGCTCACAGTAAAGAATCAACCATCACAACATCCTGTGGCTGAGAGTTCCATAGTCTCATCGCTCTCACAGTAAAGAATCAACCATCACAACATCTTGTGGCAGAGAGTTCCATAGTCTCACTGCTCTCACAGTAAAGAATCAACCATCACAACCTCCTGTGGCAGAGTTCCATAGGCTCACTGATATCACAGTAAAGAATCAACCATCACAACATCCTGTGGTAGAGAGTTCCATAGTCTCACAGTAAAGAATCAACCATCACAACATCCTGTGGCAGAGAGTTCCATTGTCTCACTGCTCTCACAGTAAAGAATCAATCATCACAACCTCCTGTAGCAGAGTTCCATAGGCTCACTGCTATCACAGTAAAGAATCAACCATCACAACATCCTATGGCAGAGAGTTCCATCGTCTCACTGCTCTCACTGTAAAGAATCAAAAATCACAACCTCCTGTGGCAGAGAGTTCCATAGTCTCACCGCTCTCACAGTAAAGAATCAACCATCACAACATCCTGTGGCAGAGAGTTCCATCGTCTCACTGCTCTCACAGTAAAGAATCAACTATCACAACATCCTATGGCAGAGAGTTCCATCGTCTCACTGCTCTCACAGTAAAGAATCCCGGTCTGTGATGATGGGGAAATCTTTTTTTCCTCTAGATGTAGAGGATGCCCCATTTTCCTTGTTATAAGCCTAGGTGTAAAAAGATCATTAGAAAGATATCTCTACTGTCCAAATATATAGTTGTCTTTTCTAATGAGATCATCCCTAAGCCGTCTTTTTTGTATACTAATAACCCTAAGTTTGATAATCTTTCTTGGTACTGAATCCGCCCATTCCTTTAATTACCTTGGTCGCCCTTCTTTGCACCCGTTCTGTTTCAGCCATGTCCTTTTTATACACAGGTGCAGGGCCGCCATCAGGGGGGTATTAGGGGTAGTACTGTAGGGGGCCCGGCCAAACTTAATTGAAAGGGGGGCCCGGCAACTGCCGCGACTTGCTTTTGGTAGAAAAAAACAAGCCCCTGCAATGGGGCCTGTTCTTTTCACCAAAACAATGTCGTGAGCTGCTGTGGGCCCCCGAGCTGCGGGCCCCCCTCTCATCACCGCCGCCGCGCCGCGAAACACCACCGCTTGCGCGCGTACGAGCGCGCACGACCGCAAGCGCGCACGATCGCAAGCGCGCGCCCACGTGCGAAAGACCAGGCGCGCCGCCGAGAGGGAGCAAATCAAGTACATCGACGGGGAAGGACAGCCACACAGGGACAGCGGCGCACGGTTACTTACCTGCTGGCCCGCCTCCGACTCCGCCTCCTCCTTGTCCTCCTCCGCCTCCTCGTCCTCCTTGTCCGCCTCCGACTCCGCCTCCTCGTCCTCCTCCTCGTCCGCCTCCTCGTCCGACTCCGCCTCCTCCTCCTTCTCCAGAGCGTAGCTGCGTAAGGAGAGGGGGAGGAGTCTAGTTTTTGCGCGGCGGCAGTTCTACGATCCCCGCCATTTTCTGGAGCCTGGAGGTGAAGGACGACGTCTGGACCGAAGACATCGCCTGAAGAGGACTGGAGTGGGAGCAGCTCTTCTGACATGGTGAGTAAAGTGTGTCAAAGTGCTGTTTAAGTATGGCCCTGTTCACACAGAGTATTTTGCAGGCTGAAAAAATCTGCCTCAAAATTCCTTAAAGAATTTTGAGGCAGATTTTGAGGCAGATTTTGACCTGCCCACACTATCTTGCTGCGTTTTTTGCTGCGTTTTTTGCTGCGTTTTTTGCCCGCTGCGATTGAGGACAACAGACAAAAAACGCAGGGAAAAATGCATTTTCTGCCTCCCATTTATTTCGATGGGAGGTCGAGATGGAACCGCGGCAAGAAAGGACGTGCTGCTTTTTCTTTTTTCCGCGACTGGCTCCCATTGATTTCAGATTAAATCAATGGGAGGTGGTTTTGGAAGTTCTTTGGTGCTGATTCTGACGCAGTGTCCGAGTCAATATCAAGGCCCAAAAACTCTGTGAACTGGGCCTTATTGTTAGGGCTTATTCAGACGAACGTGTAATACGTCCGTGCAACGTGTGTGATTTTCACGCGCCTCGCACGGACCTGTGTTACTCTGGGGCCGTGCAGACTGTCAGTGATTTTCACGCAGCGTGTGTCCGTGTGTCCGCTGCGTAAAACTCACGACATGTCCGATATTTGTGCATTGTTCGCGCATCACGCACCCATTGAAGTCAATGGGTGCGTGAAAATCACGCCCAACACTGCCGCAGCCGTATAAACTATGAATGAAAACAGAAAAGCACCACATGCTACAAACATACAAACAGAGTGTCATAATGATGGCGGCTGCGCGAAAATCACACAGCCGCGCATCACACGCTGCTGACACACGGAGCTGTTATGGAGCTTTTGCATGCGCAGAACGCCACGTTTTTGCGCACGCAAAAAGCACACGCTCGTGTGAATCCGGCCTTAGGGTAGGAACACACTAGGCATGAACACTGAGGATTTTATGCAACACATTTTATTGTGGATAATCCGCAGCGTATCACAGTCGCAGCAGAGTGGGTGAGGTTTGAACAAATCTCATTCACACGCTGCAAAAATAATGGACCTGCCGTGTGGCTTTTGGCTTTTTAAGCCGCAGCGTGTCAATGTATTCTGTGGGATCGCCGCTGCTCTGTTGCGGAAATGCTGCGGTTCTGCCGCAAAAATCACAAAAGAGAAAAAAAAGGCACTTTTTTACATTTATAAAAAAGTTTAGACTTGCCCCGGCCGTAGTCCTGGTGACGCGATCCTCTATTCTTAGCGCAGCCCGGAATAGAGGATCGCGTCACCAGGACTACGGCCGGGGGAGTCTAAACTTTTTTATAAATTGAAAAAAGTAACTTTTTTTTTTTCTCTTGTGATTTTTGCGGCAGAACCGCAGCATTTCCGCAACAGAGGAGCGGCGATTCCACAGAATACATTGACACGCTGCGGCTTAAAAAGCCAAAAGCCACACGGCAGGTCCATTATTTTTGCAGCGTGTGAATGAGATTTGTTCATATCTGACCCCCTCGGCTGCGACTGTGATACGCTGCGGATTGTCCACAATAAAATGTGTTGCATAAAATCCGCAGCGTTCATGCCTAGTGTGTTCCTACCGCAAGGCCGGATTTACACAAGCGTGTGTTTTTGCGTGCGCATGCAAAAGGTCCATAACCGCTCCGTGTGTCAGCAGCGTATGATGCGCGGCTGCGTGATTTTCGCGCAGCCGCCATCATTATGACACTCTGTTTGTATGTTTGTAGCACGCGGTGCTTTTCTGTTTTCATTCATAGTTTATACGGCTGCGGCAGTGCTGGGCGTGATTTTCACGCACCCATTGACTTCAATGGGTGCGTGATGCGCGAACAATGCACAAATATAGGACATGTCGTGAGTTTTACGCAGCGGACACACGGACACACGCTGCGTGAAAATCACTGACAGTCTGAACGGCCCCATAGAGTAATATAGGTCCGTGCGAGGCGCGTTGCACGGATGTATTACACGTTCGTCTGAATAAGGCCTAACAATAAGGCCCAGTTCACAGAGTTTTTGGGCCTTGATATTGACTCGGACACTGCGTCAGAATCAGCACCAAAAAAACTTCCAAAACCGCCTCCCATTGATTTAATCTGAAATCAATGGGAGCCAGTCGCGGAAAAAAGAAAAATCAGCACGTCCTTTCTTGCCGCGGTTCTGCCTCTGACCTCCCATCGAAATCAATGGGAGGCAGAAAATGCATTTTTCGCTGCGTTTTTTGTCTATCATCAATCGCCGCGGGCAAAAAACGCGGCAAGATAGTGTGGGCAGGTCAAAATCTGCCTCAAAATTCGGTGCGCAGTTCCAGGCGGGTGCGCATGCGCGGGAGTTTGCGGGTGTGCGCGATCGGTCGCACGGGCGGCAGTGTTTGACGACCCCCATGCTACCCAGGGCTGCCATCAGGGGGGGTATTAGGGGTACTGATGTGAGAGGCCCGGCCAAACCTAATTGAAAGGGGGGCCCGCAGCTCACGACATTCTTTTGGTGAAAAAAACAAGCCCCATTGCAGGGGCCTGTTTTTTTTCTACCAAAGGCAAGTCGCGGCAGTTGCCGGGCCCCCCTTTCAATTAGGTTTGGCCGGGCCTCTCACATCAGTACCCATAATACCCCCCCTGATGGCGGCCCTGGGTACCATAATATAGTGCTGGACGGAGTACTGTTAACAGGCGGTGCCACGGTAGGGGGGCCCAGAAAATTTAGCTGTAGGGGGCCCTGAAATTCCTGATGGCGGCCCTGCACAGGTGGCCAAAATTGTACACAATATTCCATGTGTGGTCTGACTAGTGATTTGTATTGAGGCAAAACTATGTTCTTGTCATGAGCATCTATGCCTGTTAATGCATCCCATGATTTTATCTGCCTTGGCAGCACTTGCCTGGCACTGGTTGCTAAATGTAAATGTACTGTCCACCAATATCCCAAAGTCTTTTTTAGTAGTAGTTATACCCAGTGTTTTACCACTTAATGCATAATTATAGAATTTGTTTCTGCCTTGTAGGAAGACTCTGGTGAAAACTAGGGTTTCCCATTGTAATTATCTATCTGGAAGTTTTTCAGATTCCCTATTGAATAACCTCTTTGCTAAATATGAAAGAAAATGCTTTCATAGACATGAATTGACTGCGGTAGTTGGGGGGTAGCGGGGCATGTGTCTCAGGTGCTGAGTGCCAGGAGGGTGCTAAGAAGCAATTCTGCCATGGCCAGGGCATTTAGATACAGGGATAGGGCAGTGAATTGATTTGTTTGCCTCAGGTGAAGAAAAGTCTAGCTTTTAGTCATGGAAGCAAGGGAAAGGTAGATGGAGGTCCAGAACCAGGGTTGGGTCAGTGGATTGCCAGGCAAATTTTCACTTTTTGCTATACCAAAATTTTTGGGAGAGGCCGGAGGATTTTGAGCAATAACATTGAGCATCGAGACATTGATCATTACATGGAAAAATTAGTGGCTGTGCTTTCACTGGGCTGATTCTGTAGCTCTTATTAGTTTAATTGAAAAGTGACAGTGCTCTCCATGGGCAGTCGATGCGGACCCCCAATCAGTGTTACTTAATATGAACTATTGACATGTCATATAATAAAATTTGGGAAAACGTCTTTAACTGTTCTCAATATAGTAGCCTTTGAATGTGTTGATAAATATGCTGTTTATAGTAAGTTCTGTATATTTTTCTTTCAATACCTTTACGTCAAACGTTCCATAAAGGGGTGACCAGAGGGAGCCTGGCAACTGAGACCTACAGTAATCCCCAGAACAGGACCCCATTCTTGAAAGATTTGATCTCTCATCCCATTAATGACTTACTGTCAAGTCTTTGAAGGGGGTTTCCAGAGATAAAAAAAATAATAATAAAATTGCTCCAAATGTAAAGAAAAAAGATTAATTAATAAAACATAATCAGTATATACTTATATATAAATTTATTGACCGTTCCTTTGCTGCCACTGTTTATATTCCCTGCCGCGTCTATATACACTCCTGCATTATGATGGTCCGCTCACAAGAAAGTGTAATGATGGTGAGGGACCCGAACAGTAGCAGCGAGTATTTTTGTCAATTTTACAAACATTTTTTATTCCCTGGGAAACCCTCTACTTAAAAACTGGTTTAAGGAGTGTGAATAACCACACCACACAATACTAATTAGTAGTATTAAGTCACAATATCATCTCTTGTAACCACTAGTTACTGCAGAAGTACACATATTTAAGGAAATGATAAAAAAAGAGGTATTAATAAATAGTTAGTCTACAATTTTCAGCTTGTAACAGTTTATATAATTTTATTATTATTATTTTACTCTGCCAGAAAAAAATTATATACTGTATATGGGTGACAAAAGCACTGCAGCTGCCAGTGTACGACTGTAGTTTGATTCTTTACATTAAGGGGATTATCTCAGGATGACAACACCTATCCATAACCCCTATCAGGCATACGGACCACTCTGGCAGGATCGGCACATCCATGGATTACTTGAACAGCCATTTATTTGAATGTCCGCCATGTAATGCTATATTAAAATGTGTGCCTAGTTGAGGCTTCCTCCAGTGATAACAGCTGATTAACCAGGGTGAGAAAAGCCGGACCTGTTAGCCTCATTTTACAAAGGGGTTGTCTTCATCAAGGTCAATGCTAATTCTTTTAGGCCGTCATCACATTAGCACGTTTTGTCTTCCATCGAGGGTCCCTGTAATTTTTTGAAACCGCAAAGACAGCGCAGGAGTATTCTTTCCATCAAAAATATCGGAAACCTTGATGGAAACCTGACAGACCACATTATAAGTCTGTCAAGATCCGTTCGAAAACATGTCCGGCATAGCTCTGGTATGAACAGTAGCCATGACACTAGTGTGGGCAGAGGCTTACATATCTCCCCTCATGTGACTGAACAAATATTTATATGTATAAACCTTGTCTTTCGTTGTGTATTTATTTTTTACTTTTTCCTCTCACGCTGCCATTTCCCTCATTCTTTATCTTTTTATTTATCTATCTCTCTATCTACCTAATATCTATCTTTATATCCACCTATCTCTACAGCTTCGGTCCTACGCGCTTTCCTAGTTAGGCTTCATTCACATCTGCATTGGAGGCTCTGTTAGTGGCCTTCCGTCATAGATCGGGTCAAAAATGCTATTTAGTCCGGTAAAACGACGGACACCATGGCGGAAACCTTTAAAGTCAATGGGTTTCATCGGGCGCCGATGTCGTCCGTCATCCAACGGTATGTTCGTTGTTTTGTTTCTATGACAGAGCAAAGCAATAGAAATACTGAACACTAATGTGAAAGAGGCCTTAGCAGTTCTTCTGTGTTATCTTGTTTTTCACTGATATCTTTATCTCTCATTTTTGTTATTTCATCCCTCCCTTTCTCTATAACTGCCACTCTCCTCACAGAGCTCCTCCCCTTCTTCTATCTCTCTACTTGAGCTTCCCATCCAATCAGATGATGGCACTACAACAACATGGCTTATGGCCTACCTACACGGAGACCTTTTAGTATCTATGCTTTTCACTCCTATCAAAGGCCCTGGTTTGACCTTTTAGTCCATGGTAACCAATCAGAATTTACCTTTCATTCTTGTAGTGTAATGTACAAAATGAAAGCTGAAACCAGATTGGTTGCTATGGCCATTAGGTCCACCCCTGCTCTGATACAAGAGTCCCAATATTCATTGTGAAATACTGTTGACTTCACTTTTTATACGTACTCTCCTTCTCTGTATTTCTGAAAATAACGTTTATTGCAATAAATAAAATGTGCATATACTGTAGTTCATTTTTTTATTTACTTATACTCATGGACAAAACATAGGGGCAGGGATATATCAAGAATCATGCTAGGCAAAATAAAATCATGAAAGATCCTTCAACAGTTTTTTTTATTTCTATAGGACTCAAACTCATACTAATGTCAGTCCTGTCATGATCAATTCTTCTACTAGATTTGTCAGGCAGTAAAGTGAGATACGTTTATTATTTATTACCCAATTATAGAGCACCAACTTATTCCACAGCTCTATTTATGGAGGAACTATATTGTGTACATATGGTCTATATACTTATTTAGGCACTATACAGTGGCATTATTAGGGAACATCCACTCAAATATAACCATGCCCACTGTTGCTGCAGCCCGCCGAGCAATCACCCTACAACAGACTCTTTTTTTAGGTTGGTCACATTGTGTTGCTTCAATTTCCGCAGGTATCAAGCAATTTAAGGGTATGTTCACACGGAGTGTTTTCGGCCGTTTTTCAGGCCATAAACATCTAGAAAAACGGCTGAAAAACGGCCGCAAAAAAGAAGTGCATGTCACTTCTTCAGCAGTTTTTGGAGCCGTTTTTCATTGACTACAGAAAAACAGCTCCAACAACGGGCGTAAAAAACGGCGCAAAAATTGTGAGTGGCTTAAAAAACGTCTGAATATCAGGAGCTGTTTTCCCTTGAAAACAGCTCTGTATTTTCAGACGTTTTTTGCTAAGCATGTGAACATACCTTAATGGGGCCTCTATGGAAGAATTGCTGCAACAGTAGTGATAGCCCTAGTCTGCATATTCCTCATGTGTGTTATAGACTGGGCAGCACGGTGGCTCAGTGGTTTTAAATGTCGCCTTGCAGCTCTGGAGTCCTGCAAGGGCAACATCTCCCATATTCTCCCTGTGTTTGTATGTGTTTTAGTCTGGGTACTCATACTGCCAGGGTAATTGGCATCCTTCATAAATGTCCCTAGTATGTGTGTTTGTGTGAGTTAGGAAAATTAGATTGTGAGTCCCATTGTCAACAGGAACCGATGTTAAGTGATAAAAATTTTTTAACAACGCTGCAGAATATGTTGGTGCTATATAAGCAATGGTATGTAACCACTAATATCTAGAACCTCTATCCTCATGTTCTCGAAAGGTGATATTACATGGCCCGATGTGGGCCGTGTAAATAAGCGGTGATCAATGAGACAGCTCGTTGATCGTCGCTCATTTGCTCCTTTCACAAGGAGCTGTGTTTGGGGACGAGCACTCGTTACTACGATGGCTCATCCTCATACATTTCTATCATGTTGGTAGCCTCGTCTCCTTGTTTACACAGGAGATGTGCTACCGACAACGATAATAGTTTTGACATTTAAAACTATACAATCAGCCGATGAACGAGCGTTTGCTCAGGGCAGTTACACAGGGCAATTATCGGGAACGCTCATTTGCCCAATATTTGGCCAGTGTAAAAGGGCCTTAACTCTAATCCGATTGAGATAACATAGAGACAGGAGAGATATTCGCAGGAGAGGTTAGCTCATAGCAAAAATCAAAATTGGTTGCTGGTAAGCGTTCGTTCCACTGGACCCCTGCATTCCAGGGACTAGGCACCTGGCACTTGTTTGCCCCCCTTCCTTACACCCCTTTAAGAGAATAACTCTTGTTTGCTAATGTGGTGACTTGGAGCCCTGCATTAGCTCCCACTTTCATGGTAATGGGTTGTGTAGGCATTCTGAACTGGGGTCCCCTCCCAAGGCCCTTGGTATCTAGCAGTTCAATACAGAAGCCCTTGAATAGACATGTACATTACTTTAATATTATTTTATTGGATAATCCTTACATGCTGGGAAATTAAGATATCGGCTTGTTTTTTTTAATCTTCACAGAATTTTTGGAAAGCAGATGCTTTCTGTTGTTCTCGAAAATGTACCTTAGGCTTCGTTCACATATGCGCCAGGGTCCCGTTCCGACTGAGCTTTCTGTCGGGACGGGGCCCACCATTGATTTCAATGGTAACGGATCCGGTCTCAATTGTTTCAGTTTGTCTCAGTTGTGCAAGGGTTCCGTAGTTTTGCCCGAATCAATAGCGTAGTCGACTACGGAATGTCGGAACGGGACCCTGGCGCATATGTAAACAAACCCTTACCTCCATGAATCCTGCACAACCTTACAATAGGGCATTGTTTCAGGGAATGAATGTGTTACAATTTGGTGTAAGTGTTCAGCAGCTAAATTGCTTTGGCTGTAGCAATTTTATTGGATAAACTGATGCAGGTCACAGTAGCCAAATCTCATTTTTACAAGTTCCTGGCTAGAAAATTGTTTGTTGGCATAAACAGATGGGGATTATAAAATTCTCACTGATTGCTCTGAGAGCCGAACATGTTCTCATCGTGTTTTGGCAGCCTGGAAAAAGTCTGTAGTTCTGTTTAATGTTCTGCTACTGGCAAAATCTAAAACCCTAACAGAGAAATCTGAAGTTGTTTTATAGCTGGAGGAAAGCATGAAGTGTTTGGAAATGTGCAATAAACAGGCAGATTTGCTTGCAGGCAGGCAAACAGGCATTATTACATCTACTACAGAACTAATACCTGGCAACCTCCTGCCTTCTACAATGAGCAATGGCCAACATTGAATTAACGGAATGAGTAATATAGAGTAGTTACCAATTTGATGGTATAACAAGGAAAGTTATAACCAGTGGTGAAACAGTCACGAATAAGGATTCTGTAAAACTTTCAATGCAGAAACAAAGCTTCTTTAAATGAATACTAAATATTACATAAATCCTGTATGTATTTATATTCAGTAGATAATGAAATTGTTTACAAATGTCCCTCATAGTCAGTAAAAAGTAGCAACCATAGTCAGCCATTTTAGAATTATAAAGCAGAGTTTTCTGGTCACTTAGTCACCCACCTGCATAAAAGTATACGCAGACTCTCTTCCTCCTGCTCTCTCTTGCCTCTGTTCATGTGCATCAATCGTGAGTATGTTACTCCTATAGTCAGCCCTCTATGCTTTATGTACCTACATGGATTACTATACAATATGTAAGGGAATGAAATAGGATCACCTACACACCACCACCTGCATGTAGTGTGGATGGCAGAGACGCAAACTTCTTAGTTTAGGGTTTTCATTAAGTTCAAGTAAGCCATAGAAAAAAATATGGCAAGACATGTAATTCAGTTGATAAAAAAATATAGTATATTAATAATGCACCTTAAAGCTGGCCATACTCATTAAAGAGGCTCTGTCACCAGATTTTGCAACCCCTATCTGCTATTGCAGCAGATAGGCGCTGCAATAGCAGAGTAACGGTTTTATTTTAAAAAAACGAGCATTTTTGGCCAAGTTATGACCATTTTCGTATTTATGCAAATGAGGCTCGCAAAAGTACAACTGGGCGTGTTGAAAAGTAAAAGTACAACTGGGCGTGTATTATGTGCGTACATCGGGGCGTGTTTACTACTTTTACTAGCTGGGCGTTCTGACGAGAAGTATCATCCACTTCTCTTCAGAACGCCGAGCTTCTGCCAGATCACGCTGTGACGTCACTCACAGGTCCTGCATCGTGTCGGACGAGCGAGGACACATCGGCACCAGAGGCTACAGTTGATTCTGCAGCAGCATCAGCATTTGCAGGTAAGTAGCTACATCGACTTACCTGCAAACGCCGATGCTGCTGCAGAATCATCTGTAGCCTCTGGTGCCGATGTGTCCTCGCTCGTCTGACACGATGCAGGACCTGTGAGTGACGACACAGCGTGATCACTCGAGAACACGCTGTGTCTGCACTGCCAGAAGCTGGGCGTTCTGAAGAGAAGTGGATGATACTTCTCGTCAGAACGCCCAGCTAGTAAAAGTAGTAAACACGCCCCGATGTACGCACATAATACACGCCCAGTTGTACTTTTACTTTTCAACACGCCCAGTTGTACTTTTGCAAGCCTCATTTGCATAAATACGAAAATGGTCATAACTTGGCCAAAAATGCTCGTTTTTTAAAAATAAAAACGTTACTGTAATCTACATTGCAGCGCCGATCTGCTGCAATAGCAGATAGGGGTTGCAAAATCTGGTGACAGAGCCTCTTTAAATGTATTTTCCGACAATTGTCTTTCATGACATATCCACACGTCACTCTCCATTACAGTCTGTGGGAGATTTCAGTTAAACTGAAACTTGCCATAATCACAACCTCCAGACCGTAGAAAACATTTATATATGGAGCAGAGGATTTTGTAGTTATGGCATACAGCTTGGGCAGTCCAGCGGACTAAGGCCGATTTCAGGTGGCTGTATTTTAACGTCCGTAAAAGCACCTGGGATTCTACTAAACTGAACTCAGATCACCATACGGTGATCTAAGTTCGTTCAAGTAGAACCACGGGGGGTCCCGGTCATGTGGTCATAATACAGATGTCAAAATGTGGCTGCATTACAGCCATCTGAAATTAGCCTCAGACATGGTGGGTGGGACATCCAATTGCCATCTGAAACCGAATTTTCAGTAGGGAATTACAATCACTCTTTTTACGTGTAACATATGTGTAGTTATAGTAATAAGAATGGTAAGCCTGGTGGTTATAGCTGGTAATGCAGGCATGCAAAAAAATGCCACATGGTGGTATGGTAGAGTCTGGTGGCCATAGTTGGTAATGTACACGTCACATGGTGGTAAGGGAAGTAAGAGATGTAAGATACTGTCTGATCTCATGGCTGCTAGTGCGTACTCACAAAGAGATGTCACAGGGCTACTTTAGGCAATGGCTAGCTTGCCTAACAGAATGTTATCAGGAAGAGTTGCGCACGTGATATGGGTATCGATATGCAAAGTACATCAAATAACAGAGGTATTCTATAAAACACATAGAAGAACATGATGGGAATTGTTGTCTGACAATACTTTGTCAGCTCGAATTTGTTAAAATTGGTGTGATAAGATGCAATCCGATAAGTCTACTGCTTTTGCTTTTACGCCTATGTAATGTGAGCAAAGCGATCATTTGCGCAGGACTCTCTAGTTGCCAAGGGGTTAATAGCCCACAAGCTCAAATCCGTATAATCAACATTCACTCCCGTTTCCAAGTTTAAATTGAGCAATTGTTTAATTATGCGTAAGTGGCAATACATCCAGCACGTTATCTAAATCACCGCTTTAATTCCTGGACTCCCCAATCCAAATTGTTTTTTTTTCCTCCTTTTTTTTCCCCTCTTTCTCGTTCCATCCCTCCGCATCATTAACGCCGGAGAGTTAATGAATATAAAAAGGGAAGAGGCTAATTATGCTTTAATTTACAATGATGGTGCCATCCTGGGACCGAGCAAAATCTGTTTTCAAAACAATTATAAAAAGCATTAGGTTCTGGTAAATAGAATCATTCCCTCCCTGGATATATATATGGAAATCTATGTATGTAGAAGGACGTCTATTTATATACGGATATGATTTGGAATATGCAGGTAGGTAAACTTATATGGGCATTACTAGTAGGTGGGAACTGGCACACATTGTGTGTTAACATATAATGGTGTGCATATATGGTCTATTATCCTTAATGGGATCTAACCTGTAAGGAATATTTGCATATGCATGAGGCTAATACAGAAAATGACTACGAGAGACAGTTCCAAGGGGCTGTCGATATAAAGCTTATGGTCAACTGTGATCACAGAATCTCAGGTTTATGGCTTTGCGGTCCCTAATTGCACTCATTTTTAAGGGAAAGTTCTGGTTTTCTACTTTGCAAAATAGGGCACAAACAAGTCATCCTCTAGGGGCATAGTTAGAATTTGCACAACCTCACAATAAAGTATGCAATGGGGCCCCCAAACCTTGCTCACAGTTGACCGCAGCTTGAAATGCAGCCATGTTGGAAGTTATATTACAAAAATTGTATTTATTTTGCAAGAAAGTAGAAAAAAAAAAGAAAAGAGCAGTACCATGGGTGACCACTACAGATTCACTACAAACAGATGAATTAAAGTTAACCTGGGATATTTGTGCAAACTACAGGTACATTGCTAAGCAGTATTGTAAAGGATCTGCCAGGCACAGCTTCGGGGTTAACGCCCATAGGTAATCAGTCTTCACCTGAGTCTATGTCTCTGAGACTGACTCCAGCTTCCACCACTCAGGCTGGCAGGCTTAGGAGTGGGAGAGCCTATCGCAGCCTGGCCAGACTCAGCTAGCTGAGACATAGACTCAGGTGAAGACTGATTACCTATGGGCGTTAACCCCGAAGCTGTGCCTGGCAGATCCTTTACAAGTATGCAAAAAGTTTGTAGAGACTGCTGACTTTTCTGGTACTAGTGGTTACACAGATGAAAGAAAAAATTTGCCAAAACGAGATATTGACGGAGTCTGCAGTAGGACGCGTCAGTGGGTCCAGACTGACTCAATAATGGGACCTCAATGGTCTAGCAGAAGACAACCCCATTTGGAAATGACTTGTGAGCCAAACACTTGCCACTAGGGTCTATTTCTTATGGGTAATGCACAAATAACCTATTAGACATTATTGACGATATGTCATATGTGTACAATGATAATAACAAGTGGATGTGCACATATTCTGTAGAGACGGTGGATGGGTCCCCAGAATCATTGCCTCTGGTGGGCTCAAAGGACCTCAGTCCGACGCTGGTGCCAAATACTCCTCTCCCTTGGATAGGGAATTTAGATGCAATGCTAGGGCAGCAAGCCGACTTTTTCTCCCAGGCAAAGAAAAGCCTAACTACACTTATGACAAAAGTCAGACCTTTGGGTGTAATCCAATACTATATTATTTATTTTACATCACTTCCGTTCCTAGTGGATTAGCCAATAAATGCCTCTTGGCTAGTCATAAATGATCATATGAACATGCTGTCATTCAAGCCACCAGCTGAGATTTATCTAATGTAAATGGGTAACTATAATCCTCCAATAAGCAGAATGGTGAAGAAACCAGGGTGATGTTGGCATTGCTGGGATTATGAAAGTGAGAGACCCAATGAAGGTACCAGGAAGGTGTCGTTCTTGAATATTTATATTTATGGTACCATCACTTAGCAATCAGTGGTATATATAATAACAGTCCTTGGTGTTCAATGTCCAGTGTCAAATAGGATGCCTTAAAGGCACCTCTGGGACCCCAAGCTATCCGGAGAATGAGGGTCCCTTAAACTGTTCCATAAGCCAAGTCACCTGTATCCAGTAAGATACTGAGTAGGGAGTCAGCATGGCTCTCTCCATTGAAGTACATGGTAGTTACGGAAACAAGCGAGCAAGCTTGTCAGGGCACCCTCCTTCCCCCAATAAGTGGGAGTTCCAGATATGGTGGTGCCCTTACCTACTAGAAAAGTGGAAAAGCTCTGTAATCAATGATCAGTGACACATGTGGCGTGAATTACAAGTGTAATGCACAGTTACTGGAGCCCCCAATGGTCGTTGACTAAGCACTATATGTCCATACTGCTCGACTTGGACTCCACACAGAATAAGTATCAACTGATATTTAGAATGCCTCTCTTCAAGTTGGCAGGGCCTTACACAAGTTGTCTGGTTCCCTTTGGTAACACACACACACTTATATATATATATATATATATATAAAACGAAGAAAAACAGCAGCACTCACTTCAGGAAGGAAATATATATGTATCTGGGTGCCCAGCAAGTAGTCCCGATCCTTTGGACTAAGTACGGATATGAATAAAGAGAGTCTTGCAGCACTCCAATAAGCAAAATCATGAAGTTTATTCAGTCCACATCAAGCAAAGGTGCAACGTTTCTGTCCTACAATAGGACCTTTCTCAAGCATGCTTGAGAAGGGTGCTATTGTAGGACAGAAACGTTGCACCTTTGCTTGATGTGGACTGAATAAACGGCACGATTTTGCTTATTGGAGTGCTGCAAGACTCTCTTTATTCATATATATATATATATATATATATATATATATATATATATATATCTCAAATCCCGAAGTAAACATCAAAAAGCACGACTAGTGCTTGGCCATGCACATTCACCATAACAAACCCCATTGTGTTGCTGACTGTAGCCTCATTTCGGCTTTCAAGAACCCATTAATGTGATGATTTGTAAAAATTGTTTTTTTGCTGTACCTTATGTAGATTGGAATTGCCATGTTCCTGAATACACACAAGAAATGTGTGCTTCTAGTAGTCTACCAACAATGTAATATATATAGGCTATCAAGTGTAACCTGACAATCCAATATGCTTTAGTCTATGGCAATTACTGTGTTTTATATATGTTCTTTATTAGTTTTATACTGTACCTATGTTACTAGCCATTTCTTTTCACTGCAATGTAGTTTATTTTTATTTGTTGTATATACAATTTTATCATTTTTAAATATAATTTTAATGATGCATGATCCATTTATGTCGTTTTTTTTATTTCACAGCATTTACTTTAGGTAATTTTCATCTTTACGTAGATTATTATGCATATATTTTAAATTCATGTGACTAAAATAAGAACATCTACTGTTTTCTCAGAAACATATTAACAAGCAAAAGAAGAAGTAGTCAGAGCTAGAACAAGATACATGTAATCAATATTTTTTCTTTTTACAGGACTTATTTATATAATTCCCATTATATAGTATAGATTGTTTTTTGTTAGGCCCCATGCACACGACTGTAAAAAATCTCTGTACGGTCCGCAATTACGGACCCACCCGGTTCTATTGGCTGCGGACACCAATCCGTATCACTACGGGTAGGTGTCCGTGCCGTAGAACTGTACCGCAAAAGATAGAACATGTTCTATCTTTTGCGTTTTACGGGCCGTGCTCCCATACTTTGTATGGGAGAACGGGCCGAAAATGAGGGCTGTGGCCCTTGGCCTGCAATCGCGGGCTGTGATTACGGGCACGGCTGTGTGCATGAGGCCTTAAAGCGGATCTGTCATACATTAATTCTGTCCTGTCTGATGGAAGCATGAAGAAGTGACAGACACGCTGATTTCAGCGTGCGGTCATTTATTACTCCATGTCCTGTAGTTTAGGAGTACTTAGAACTTATACTGTACTTGCGATGCGCGACCGGATTCCGTCATTTTGCTGGACAAAATAGCTCTGCATGCTGCTGCATACATGTTTTGTAGTCAGTTAACGATAACATTTAATGTCAATTTTCTAGCCTTAAAAAGTCACAAATTATGGCACACACAATCATTTGCGCAATAATAAGCTACCTTTTGCCGTTTTACACCG
The DNA here is from genome assembly GCF_050947455.1 of Rhinoderma darwinii. NCBI lineage: Eukaryota > Metazoa > Chordata > Amphibia > Anura > Rhinodermatidae > Rhinoderma > Rhinoderma darwinii. The sequence continues at coordinate 21,981,842 of NC_134694.1, read as the reverse complement.
ATCACAGCACGTTTTAGAAAAGTGGTCGAATGGGGACTCCTACAGCTTGACAAATTTTCCGTAATTTCAATCAAGAACTGGTGTAAATTTAAGCGGAAATATACGACAGCTCACAGCTGGTGTCGTTTTCTTTCTGGCGCACAAGATGTGTCAAATTTTTTAAGAGGCCTCATAATAAATTAGTCGCATGTTTCTCCTTTTGGCTTCAGACTAAGACTTTAGTATGTGATGCCAGTCTTAGTTTGTCCCAATGTTTTGTGAGAATAAGCATGTGGGAATTTTGAAGTACTGAAAATTCAATACAGTGCAAGTTACCCCTGCTGGTCTGGCTACTAGAACCTCTGGTGATCAGCTAAGACCACTAACTAATGTACATGCCGGTCTTTCACATTAATGGGCAACTATGCAATACAAGAATGGGCTTAAACCACCAGAGTTAGAGTGATGGCCTTACTCCGCTGTGGCTCATGAAGGGGGTTACTGGTTGGACGATCCCTCATCTATGATGTCTATATGTCCTAATAGGCATATTTGTAAGGATTTACACATAATAATATGTGATGAACAATTGATGGCATATCCTAGCATATACCATCGGTGGCGGTCTGACCACTAGTACATGATTCCTTGCACAGTGCATTTGCCTCTTTGTTTTAGGTAATCGAGGGGTCTCCATGGTCACATTGATCTATCAGTAAGTGATGACATATCCTAGTGATGGAGAACCCCTTTAAGTTGCTACTGTTATAAGATCTGCTCACATTGCACTAGGCATGATAGATTTTAGCTTCCTTTCCGTCACCTCAATGACTACAGGTAGATTATAGAAGAAACTTTTTGAACAGCGTCAAATTAAGCAAAAACTCAATTAGCACACGGAAAACAGAAATTACAGCTCTAGTGCCATATTGCTTATCTACTTCATAGCATCTTTTCAATGTAATAATGTGTCATGTAGCGTATGTTCCCCTTTCTGCAAATATTAAAGAGTATGAAGATTCAATATATAATTAATCCCCCTGGAAAATCTGTCACTTCTTCAAATATCTTTGAAGACCTTTATCATTAATTAGCATTTGAATAAAAAAATTAAAAAAAGCAAAAAGTACACGATCAAATCCACAGACCAGAAAGGCAAAAATAGGTCTAAATGTAAAGGCAGATAGGAGTATCTGGAGAGGTGGTACACATCTCAGGTCGTAGCACAGAACAGTCATTCTCATATATTGTGTGGTTTTCAGAAAACTAGCAAAGGGTTATAGGAGCAGGTAACACATTGTGTACATGGCATCGGTGTCCAATTAACTACAACTTAAAGCGCACTTTCTGCTTTGAACATATATAAGATTATTAAAACTAGAGAATAATAAAAGAAGGTAAGAATGAAATATATAAATGTGCCATGTTAGATCCGGCCCAACCATGCATTACAAGAACAGCCATTAATCTGAATGTCTGCCTTGTGATGCTACGTCTCCTCTGCTTTGGCCGGGGGTTAGAGAAGCTGGACCGGCTGGGCCAACTTTAAATTAGAAAGGGGTTGTCTACATGAGACAACCCCTTTAAAGGCTTCTGCATCACTAGAATCACGACTATAATCTGGGAGCTATCAGGGTGTTAAAGGGGGACTCTACATTATATTTTATGGGAGATAGATGGGTGAGTGTCCTTAAAGGGGTTATGTGGGGAGCAAAAATTATTAGCAGTGTACTCTCTGCGGTATGTGAGTACACTCGCTAATATACATTCTGGTCCCCGTTGCGCTAATTATGAAAGTTTAATAGATTTTTATAGCGCTGGCGGGGGATCGTAAGTCTAGTTGCACAGCCTTCCTTCATAACGACGTGTCCCTTCGTCATGTGACCGTCCCCGCTGTACTCTATGTAGAAGCTGTAGCAGTAGTTACTGCTTGTACACAGATTACAGCGGGATCAGTCACATGACAAAGAGTCGTATCGTCATGAAGGAAAACTGTGCAACTAGACTTCCAACTCCCCGCCAGCGCTATAAAAATCTATTAAAATCTAATAATCAGCGCGAAGGGGGATCGGAATATATATATTAGCGGGTGTACTCACATACTGCAGTGAGACACTGCTAATACTTTTCGCTCCCCTTTAACTGTTTCTCTATGTTCCACATAGTATAAGGTGTTCTCTGCCATAGAGGACACAGAACCTTTGTTTTTAGGATCAATATGCCATATATATCCTTTGAACTGGAATTGGGTGCGGCTCAAAGTCTAATAATCCGGCAGTTATTTTCACAGCAAAGGAATGCACGCCCAAGTCGCCATCACCAGGAAGCAAAGGAGAGAACCTTTATAGCCCTTGATGGTAATCTTGCAATGTTGGAGAACGAACAATGCTGGGCCAAGTCCATAGTGAATGAAACACCTGTCGCCCTTTCACCAAGAAAGGGGAAAGGATCCTACAGGACCAGAAGGTATGGAGTAAGGTGCCTTCTTCAACACGACATCTCCAGAAAATCGTGGTCAATACCCGGCATAAGATAGACTTACACTTGTTTTTTTATACTTCTATGGCTAATTGAAAATGTTGAATATTTGGTAATCTGACACTTACTGGGTTCTATTAATGCTGAAATAAAGGAAATGTATCCATCCAGCCATCCAGCCATCCATATTTGATAGCCTCAAGAGGAGTTCTCTATTTTAATGCACTGGTAGTGTCTTAAAGAGGACCTGTCACCTCTCCTGACATGTCTATTTAATAAATATTTGTATTCTCCAGAAATAACAATTCCAGTACATATTTTTTTCAGAACTCTGCGGTGTGCTTTTCCTCTATTATTCCTCAGAGAATAACGTGACAACCGGGTGTTACTGTTCCTCTTGTTAAAGGGGCGTGTCTCTACACAGTCTCACTTTATCAGCACTGATTGGACATTCTCAGTCTGTGTAGGGACACACCCCTAACACCCAGTTGTTAAATAATTAATGAATTAATTATTTCTAGGAGTTATAACAGAGGAAAAGCACAACATAGAGTTCTAAGAAAATATTTTCCAGAATTCTTGTTTCATAGGGAATACAATTATTTATTAAAACAGGCATCTAAAGAGAGTTTACAGGTTTTAATCTAATCTAACGTTGTTCATTGCTAGATTCAATTAAAATGCTAACAATCACTCATATTTCTAGTGATATTATTGATAGGTCCTGCCCCATCTTGGGCTATGTTCACAACACGTTTGGTATATGCATACGATGAACAGGTCCGTAGACCTGTAGAGACTTGATGAACGCCAAAAGAGTGCCATACAGTGTAGGCGTGCTGTACCTTCCTATGTACTGTGTGGTGTTGTATACATTTTTTTTTGTATGGGGCCTATAGATGACGTATGCCAGTGTATGGTATACACTGTTATACTTTGGAGGTTTATGTTAAGCGCCTTTGATTAAATTCAAACAATTTTCCATGCATATGCACCAAGCATAGTCCCAAAGCGCATTGTGAAGAGAGCATTGTCTGTTTTAGAACTAAATGGTCACTTTACAGATGTTTTAAATTTAAAAAATGTGGATGTAATACTGACTCTGGGCTCTGGATGGCAGTAGTTAGCTACCTATCCCTTGTGTAGACCCGCTTCTATACAATAGAAATCTCTTCAGCAGCCATTCGAAGGGGTTCAAAGTAAAACAATGTTCCGCGGACTTCAGTATGGTGTTAACTCTACTGCGATCCTCTAAGGACCAAATTCATTAAACCGTGAACCTGAGTGATTTTTTAAAGGAACTATTTGATAGCACTTTTGAAACTACAGTTGAACATTGTCAAAATAGGATCCGTTGCTTCTAAAAGAGGAGTTTATACATATTAAGCCTTAAAATGTAGGTTTATCTTTCGTGAACCTAAGAGAATTCATTAGGGATTCGCATTAAAAGAAATTTACTTACAGCGTTATTATTGGAATTTTTCTTTTTAGCATGGTTCCAGTACAATAAAGCAAATCTACGAGTTCAAATACTTAGAGCTTTTACTGTCAGAAGAATACATGCTGTTTTATGACTGGAGGATACGACCCATATTTAAATATTTTATTTTAGACTTTCTTCCTGAAAGTGGCGAATACAGAGGAAAGGGGAGTCTATAGCGAAGATAAAAATTTGTCAAGGCTATAGGAAGTGTGGAGGTAGCAGTCGCACCCGGAGCCTCCAACGCAGATGTGAACGATGCCTAGTAAGCTGAGATTTATTACATACATCACAGTCTGCACTTCTATAACATAGAAGATGAACCTAGTCTCCAAAGGAGCATCAAGATCCGGTGTCACCTCCAGCAGCAGGCCTGTTAGGCAAATTCCCACACTTATTTGGGCGCTTTCACAGATTAATTATTGGGGAGACAGAAGGTGTCTCAGATATGGTAGGCAATGGTTTCCAACTTTAGTCTCCCTTTAAAGTGTCTGGTTCAGAAAAATACATTTTCAAATATCAGGGAATTTTGAGGTACATTAAATGACAACCCATTGATTTCATTGAGAACTGTGTAATGATTCATTTTCCATGTGTTGGTGGCACTGAAGGGGAATTAAGCATACTTTCCAGGCACCCCACAGATGATTGCTGGGGGTCCCAGCATTGGAACAATTTGTCATCAGCTTATCACCACATGACCCTTCTACCATAAAGGGGATGTCTAAAGTAAGCAACCCCTTCAATCAAAGGTGGAGCTTTAATTTTATGAAAAAATAAATAAAAAAAATACACAACTATAAGGGGTGCAGTCACACGCGGCAGATTTGTTTGCAGAAATTTCTGTGACTGAAAATCAGTTCCATTCATCTGAATGGAACTTGCAGAAATCCATGCACCTGGTGCAGAAACAACCTCGTTCAGATGAAGGGCACTAATGTTCAGTTGCAGAAATTCCTTCCAAAAAATGTTCTGCGTCTGACTGCACCCATGTCAATGAATCACACACTGAACGCGTTCCTTTCTCAGAAATTGTTTCAATCTGCCTCATGAAATTTGCCTTTAATAATAAATCGTATGGTCTTTATATGTGGATTCAACCAGCATCGAGGTATACACATTTCATTAAAAAGGACCTGGTAGCTCTTCTGACATGTTTGTTTTAGCAAATACCTGTGTTCCCAAATAAAATAACAACTGGAAGGCTGAGTTCACACGGAGCGGATACGATGCGTAAAAGCACGCAGCGTACCCGCCTTGTGCACCGCAGGGAATTAAGGGCGAAAACCCGCACCAAACTGTGGTGCAGTTTTTCGTCCGGAATGTCAGCTGCGGAAAACTGCAGCACCTAGCAGGCCGGCCTCATGGGATGACTATTCATCCCAGGAGACCGCTGCCACCTGTGATTGGCTGCAGCAGCGCAGCCAATCAGCTTTTGCGGCGGCGGAAAACGCAGCTTTTGCAGCGGCGGCAACTGCTATTTGTTGCGGGTTTTACCTCCCCATTGAATTCAATGGGGAAAACCCACAACAAATAAGCAGAGTTTACGCAAATACAATTGACGTGCTCCTGAATAAAATTCTGCACTGTAGTTCAATTTCTGAGCGTTTTTCCCGCTCAGTATTTAAGCAGCGTGTGGATGAGATTTGTTTTATCTCATCCACTTTGCTGCTACTTTATTTGCTGCAGATTTTCCGCAACTAATTCCATCGCGGAAAATCTTGTATCAATTGGAGTGAAGTCTGGGATAGTATGCGCCCTGGGAAGTAACTGGACTGAGGCCTGAACAAGAGATTCCTGTGATGTGTGACTGGTGGAGGAAAGTAGGTTAAGGCAAAGCCACAGAAAGTGAATACAAACAAGATTAGTATTAGGGTATGTTCACACGCATTGAGCAAACACGTCTGAAAATACAGTGCTTTTTTCAGCCGAAAACAATTTTTTCAATGGAGTCAATGAAAAACGCTTCCAAAAACGTCCCAAGAAGTGTCCTGCACTTCTTTTGAGGAGCCGTCTTTTTACGCGCCGTATTATGACAGCGTCGCGTAAAATAAAGGCTCGTGGGAACAGAACATCGTAATTCCCATTGAAAGCAATGGGCAGATGTTTGTAAACGTATTAGGGGCGTTTTTCAGGCGTAATTCGAGGCGTAAAACGCCCGAATTACGTCTGAAACCACTGCGTGTGAACATACCCTTACTGTGTTGATAATCGTGTTACTAATTCTGCTAAATCATCATTGCACGCGATCATTAAAGAGATGGTACCCTTTTTTTAACACTGACTTTTACTGGACTGCTTATAGATACGACCATACTCTATAACCCTCTTGTAGCGCTCAGTGTTGTCTGTCGTGTATGCTGCACGTTACCGCTGTGGACTTTTGGGCCATTCCTTGAAAGGTAGTAGTGTTACTACCACAAGGAGCTACTGAGAGGCAAGGCACAATTAAACTAAATGACTGGTGCAACCCTGCGAAGATTTCGCAAATGTGGGGCAGACTGTGTTAGGATGGAGCCTCCCTGTGACCAATAGTGGCACACTTCAGGCATTACCCAACCTTAGTGGATTGGTGACGTATCTAATCATCCTAAAGGGTCAGCTATTCTCCGCTGCGGTTTGCTAATATTGTGCTATCTCAATAAAACCGTTCAAGAAGAGTACCTCACTGTCGTCATCTTATAAAGGGGAGCCCCTGCATCATTCAAGGCCCTCAAGACTTACCCGAAGGGAGGAGTCCCAACTGACCTAATGATTAGTTACTGGATTAAATATAAAGGGTATAGCAAAGGTTACAGTGGTTATTAGTGTACAGTTACTGCACAGTTGGCAACTTTCAGGGAGCCCCAAGGAACATTTTAATAATACGCCCAAATACTGACCATAAACGGTGCCTGCCCTCATAAACAGTGCCAGCCAGAATACTTCCATTAACAGACAGTCGGAAAGCCCAATACCAGCCAATACATAAGCCCTTTTATTTTCTATACTAAAAAGTTGACTGCTTAAATTGGTTGAATGATTTTCGTCATTTTGGAATAAAGGCCAACAGTAGAGAAATGCTGGAATAATTGTAACATTACAGGATACCTGCTGAAGCCAGCGAGAAGAAGAGGAGTGATCCTTGGTTGACTTCTCCTCTCCTTGAGCTATGCATGTTTCAGAACTCCAAGGTCTCCAGGATTCAGTGGGACAGTCCCAGTTTCTCTGCCCTTAATTTCCTCTAAAAGTCCTGCACAGTTCATAAACTTCAAAGCGCTTCTTAACAAGTCTGCATAGAACTCTACTGTCTGCATATGTCTCAGACCAGAAAGTTTTGAGGGACAGAGCAGAAGAAAGGGACAGTACATTAGAGTTTCTGCATGATAAAGTCTCCATGAAGTTGAGACTGGTTGTGGTGACCCTGTGGAGACTACAATAGAGACAGGGTAACATCATTAAAACACTGTGACTGACTTTGTTATGGGGACACAACAGAAGTAAGATAGATGGGCACAGCAGTGTACCATATTTCTGGAACAAAACTCCTTGCAGTTGTTTCATGCTACTAAGGCCAGGTACACAATGCATTCACCTATTACGCTCAGTGGAACCGCCTAAAATGTTCGCATTGAACACATCTCAGATGTATACGACCGTATGTCTAAACCATTGCATACACCTGCCATTGACTCCTATTGAAAATAAATGTATACTTGACTATGCATTCAATTCCATTAAAAAAAAGGTGCCGTGGTATACCAGCCAGAAGTATACCAAAAAGACAGTCTTTTGGCAATGTCCGGCTAGTCTATAGGCACATCAGATATATACAACAAGAGAATTTCCTGGTGTAAATGTGGTACGTAGAGCACAAACGTAGTGTGAACCAAGTCTAATTATACGGTACGTAGTACATTGCAGCTACATATAGTACAACCCGTATAAAGCTTCACTTTAAAGAGATAGAGTTCATAATGAAATGCTCTCCTCCGTGACTCAGATGATACATGCTCTATATGAAAATGATCAACATCTTGTATGATATCAGCCATTTACATATAGCATGGAAAATTCTGGAAGTACAAATTGAGCTTTACCCAAGAGAAAGAGCTCCCGTGGGGAACACTTCATTATAAATTGAAGCGCTCTTGGAAGGTACTGATTGTCCTTGCGGAGATCCAACTGGTAGGAAGTCTTTAGGGCAATGCTCCCTGGGAAAAGTATGTAAAATAGTTCTCCTTAAGAAGGAAGAAAACTGACAAATGGCTCTTTTAAATTCCTTATTTATCTACAGATACTAGATAAAATGTTGGATAAATGCAGAATTTACAACATTTTAAAGGGATTGTCTCACCACAGACTACCCCTTTAGTATAAGAGCCCAAAGCTGGGTCGGGGGCATCCAAAACTAGCCAGACATTTCCCTTACAGTGCCCATGGCAGATGAATGGCCATTTATGTAATACATGGATGGCTTGCATGTGCCAGAGCGGGAGCTGCTTCTTGTTGGCGGCTCCCCACTCTCATAGGGGGGGGGGACTCAAGCACCCCCTCTATGAAGTTTAAGTATATTTGTATTCTAGACTCACATTTACCTGTACTAAATTTATGCAGCTTTACAAATGTAATAATCAAAACTTTAGTAATCAACTAAGATGTTCATTAGCCGAGATAATAATTTGTTGGAAACAATGGCATTTAAAGGGATAGGGATATAGTAAATCTGCAGGTTTATACACGATGCACATCCCTGTAGTTATTTATAGAGAATATACTAAGCGGTTCTTTATAAATATATTTTGTCTGCAGATCTGTGACTGTAGATCACCCCTCCACACAAACCCACCACCCACCAATGGCACCTACTCCCTCTAGGCCAAGCTCAGCACATTCAGAATCACCAAAGACAATAGGAAGACATGGTGAGTGTTGTCTGCGGGGACTGGTAAAATGCTGAATGCTACAAAAAAAAGAAAAAATAAGATGCTCTTGGAACAGATGGTCCCAGAGACACCTGGGAAGCTGGAAGAGATCAGGGACTTACATAACACAGTCATACTGGAAGGCACTTTAGCCACATTCTGCTGTCTTAACCCATTTCACTGTTTTAGAATGTATTCAACATGCGAGCTTCAATTATGGCAATTCTCGCAACTTGCAGATGCATTTTTTTTTTGCAAATGGTTATAGTGATAATGATGGGTTTATGGCTTTCATAATGATGATTTCAGTTTGCAAACATCTATATATAGTGTGGGTGGAGTTCATATATTAATATTGTCAATGAGTTTGAGCGTTCTTTAAAACAGACGGTTTTGTTATAGTCTACGCTCTGTATTAGTCTCCATGCACACTGCAGAGCTGTGTGCACAGAGTCTGTATAGCTGCGCACACAGTCCCATGTGCCGCACACAAGAAAATGGCGACAGCACTCTGCGAACACCAATGCCACCTAAACGACTAAATAGAAATAAATATGCATTGCTGCAGAATCTACTTACAATAGGGAGATTATTAGCGCACATTTTGATCAAATTGTGTGAGCCCACCTGCCACGACAAGGCAACCTCTATAAGGTGGGTCCCTACACTGCAGATACACCCAGAACTGGGACTAAGCCCTCATAGACCTAGGAATGGTAGGAACCAGCATTAAACTAATTAAAATCACCATGGGCAGAATTGGAGGAGTGCAAGATCAAAAAATGGAGACAGTCACCAAATCCATATATATGCAATACATAAGAAACACAAAAGTTTGAACAGCACATTCCAGCAAAATAAAACAAAACGTGTATACAGGTGCAAGAACGCCAGTCCCATGTGCCGCCATATGATGCTTTCGTATGGGGCCATATTATGGAGATATTCTCCCCTAGAAGCAATGCTTCTAGAGACGAATATCACCATAATATGGTATCCGATGGAGTATGCCACCATTTTTATCAGTTGGAGTCCTCATAATTGTATAAAACTGGAGGCATACAGAACTTCAGTATGGCTCCCTAGACTGTTATGGGTGCCATATTACGTCTTCATACAATTCAAAGTTTGAGTCCTTACTCAAAGTGGCATGACACAAGAGCTGTGCAGTCTGTAAAATTAGAAAGTTGGCAGTAGGAAAGGCAAGTGGGGCAATTTCCCGGGGCCTCAACCATGTAGTACTTTGCCCTTACTGTAAATATTCTGGACTCGCTTTATTATTAGGATTATGACTTGGCTGCTAATGGTGGTTAGCTGGCAACTGATTTTGGCACTGTATGGTAGTATTACATGGGCATTGTTATTTGGGTACTATATGTGTTTTTTATTAACAAAAAATTATTGTATGTACATTATGTATTATATTAATAAAGAATTTGTATTATGTTTTAAGTACTATGAGGCATATTTTAATATCACTTTTTTTTAATTATGATACAGTATGTACAGTTTTAGGGGTATTTCCATGCATGTCTGTTCTATTTCTAGGGTCTTATTACACTTTAGTACTAGATTATTGAATTGTTGTTTTTTGTTGTGATGTTGTTGTTGTTTTGTGTTCTTTCAAAAAAAAAAAAAAAGAGAGAAATTAATACATTTACAAACTTTTTCTCTCCCCAGGCCCCTCCAAAGATTTAAATCTGGTTTTGAAAACAAGGCACATAAACTTGCAAAAGTGATATAATAGAATATAGAATGAAACATAACATAATATTAACTGTTATGGTGTTACCAATTGCATTTGCTGTTTCATGGGGCAGTCTACAGCTCAAGTAGATGTGTTGTACTGGCTTTGATATTGAAGTTTCGCATAGAATTAATACAGATGTACATAATATAATACTAAAGATATGGCTGTATCGGGATGCAATGATATTATGTGCCAATATTGCTTCTCATGTATGGGTAGTTTTAGTCCTAGTCTAAAAAATGTATACATTAAATGTAGGGATATGATACAATTTTTATTTCACAATGTTGATAGATATGTGGCTAAGGGTGGCCATCAATACGGGGATAATTTTACTTATCCCACTGCAATTTTGCAGTAGCTATTGCGAGGTCATTCCTTGCTTCCACATTGATGGTATATTGATAGAGAATGTACCATGTTGGGGCAATACACAGAGAAATTCCTTCTATTTTTGTGAAGATTGAACTGTGCGGGAAGATCTGATTGGTGGGAACCTTCAGGTCTATGTCCACATTTGTGAATGAAGCCGTGCCCTATTTAGTTCCCATTTTTTTATTGGAAATAACTAGGGAGAGGTGAATTGAGTGACAGGCAGAATACAGGGAGGGACAGTCTACAGCAGAGAATGCTGGGTAACACATTAAACAGAGGAAATGAATAATAGTATAATGCGATAAACTATTATAAATGGCATCAATAAAAAAGGAAAATAAAATATGCATATTCTATTAAAAGACTATTTTCATATGTTTGCCATCAGTATTTTATTCAATATTAACCCTATATAAGTGGGAGAAAATCTAGCAAGGAATGAGGATAAAATGACAGGGCAGATGAGAATTGCTATAATGGCTGCAGCCCGTAGGATTATTCACTTACAGGGAGAAGTGGCAGCAGTGTCAGTAAGCATTGTGACAGACAGTGCTCAGCAATCTCCCTAATAAATCATTAAATCCCATTCCCAGCCTTCCTATGTTACTGCATATTTTTGCCTGTTTTTTAAATAGGTCAATAACATTCGTCTAGTTAAGGAAAATAAATGAACATTTTAAAGTTTCCAATTTAACTTCGTCATGCCTAACTCCACTGATAACTTGAAAATTCAGGTGAGACTGCAGTTAACCCCAATATACCACTCCTCCTATGTCACACTCACAGGGGTTCAAAACAGAGGCGTACACAGAAATCATGGGGCCCATAAAAAGTCTCAGAATAAGCTTCACTGGGAGCTGTGACAAATATATACACCTACAGTAAGATAAAGTCAATATCTACCATCTGTGCAGATTAATTTAATGATATAGTGTATATGGGAGCTGTGTTTTTATGACTTGACAAATTGTAAAATTCTGGCTGCACACAGCCACCACTAGGGGGTGGCTAACTGCATTTAATTTATACAGCTAGTATTAAACCCAATGGGATCGGTATACATCTGTGTGCAGTAAGTTCCAGCTAGTGGCTAGAAGCAGTAGAGTGCCCAGCTCTGTCCCACCTCAGGTCCAATACCTGTGCTCTGCTTCTATGGTAGGCAACTGGTTCAAGCAAATGAGATTTGGGAAACTATTGGTCTTTATACTAGAACTGCCTTAGTTGTCCCTGTACTTATCTGTCATAAATGAGTATGTCCCGGTCTGGCCTCAGGACAAAAACGTTAAACCACTCTGTCACTATTAGATTTTGCTAGGGCTAAACCAGGGTTGTGGAGTCTGAATGATTTTTCTATCTAATGCCCCTGTCGGGGGTATGGATTTTGCGCTGGGAATCCCTGGGTCACGTCACCAAAGTAGTCTCCAATAGCGACTGCTGACAGCTTGAAGATGGTATTACCAGGGCCGGCATCAGCACCTGGCGAACCCGGGCAAGTGCTGGGGCCCACTACCCTTGGGGGGCCCACTTGGCCGCCGGGTGCTTACGCTGCAGTAATGGCTCCTGCAGGAACAGAATCCCCGGCCAGAGCGTTGCCAACGCTCTTGCCGGGGATTTCGTTCCTCGAGGGAGCCCCGGTCTGGGAGCGGAATCCCCCCGGAGCGTTGCCGACGCTCGCTCTGGCCGGGGATTCTGCTCCTGCAGAAGCTCCTGACATCACTATCCATATATGGACAGTGACATCAGGGGCTCCTCCAGGAGAGGAATCCCCAGCCAGAGCGTCAGCAACTCTTTGGCTGGGGATTCCCCTCCTAGAGGGAGTCCCAATGGCGCTATCTACAGGGAGGGGGGGGGCGGTGTTGCACTATCTACAATGGGGTGTGTGTAGCACAATCTACAAGGGGGGGTGTGGCACTCCCTATCATATGGCCTGAGGAAGATGCCGATGCGGCATTGAAATCGCGTAGCCTTGATTAAATAAACATCATTAAATGACAGCAAATGTACCAGTACCATTATTGAGTAGCAGCGCCGTACATATTCCCGTTTTTTACAAATTACCTATCACTCTGCACGGTGGCCATCAGGCTTTACCGTTTGGGATTTCGGCAGCAGCACTCACTGCTATCCACCCGTTCAACGTGATTGATCTACCTTCCTGTGGTAAGCATCCACTTGTCATTCACTGACTGTCATTTCTGGGCTTACTCACACTATGTGGCGCCGTGTTTTTTCCTTACATTTATATAACTTTTATATTGGGCCACAAACTCGTCCTAACTTCTATATAGGGGAACAAACTGGGGGTCTAACTTCTATATGGAGGCATAAACAGGGCCTAATTTCTATATGAGGGCACAAACTGCTGTTTTCTGCCGTTTTACTGACGTCGTGAGTTCCCTGCAAAGAGGCCCACTAAGTTTGTGTTGCCCAAGGGCCACCATAAACCTGGAGCCGCCCTGGGTATTTCCAAAGCGAGGTACAAGAATCAATAGATACAAGTATAGGGCAGGTAGCAATCCATAGAGTCAGGATGCAGTCCTTGTTAAATCCAAAATAGCAAACAACAACAACAACAACAACAACAACAACGACCATCACAAATGAACACGAACTTAGAAACCTGGCTGCTCAGGAAAGGTGTTCAATTCTGAGCAGGTTTAAATAATCAGTTGTGATCAAACTGATTTCTGCTTGCCATGGCCATTTACATGTGGTGGTCTACAATGAGAAAACATTGCCGCGTTCCCCCGTGTATACTGCAGCACTCCGTCTCTTCATTTGTATTGAACCTCAGAGCACAATATGACAGTAAGAGACAGGACCTTTTAATATGTAAAATTATGGTAATATATTTCAAGCAGCAAATTCATCACCATCACTTGTAAATATAATCTGCCCTGGGATACAAGGAGATGTGAGTCAGGACTGAGGCAAATCAATGACCTGTTCTGTTAAATAAACTTCACAAGACGTTAGATCAGCCTTGTACATGCAAAGATAACGTGTTGGCAAGTCAGGCAGAAGTGGGATGTTGTGTGTTGCTTCACAGTGATACAAGACTCTCTCTGTGCTTCACCATCTATACAGGTCTATATATGGTCCGCAAATTGGCAATTTCCAGACAGCTTGGATATTACAGTATATGATCACTTTCAGAACCTTAATTGGCTTATGACCTTAGAAATGGTGCCTAGAGGTCGTATGTCTGAAATAGGGACATTAGATTGTGTTCTTGGATGTTTTTTTTAAATCTCCCATAGACTTTGGGTGATGTGGCCACCTCTCTGCCAAGATCCAGTGGTCGGACTAATTTTGTACGCATGAGCCCTATTCTAAGGGCATATTAAGCGCTGTTAAAAGGGGTTAATAGAGACCTCAGCCTAGGGACTTGTTAATGAAAAAGTCTCATGAAAAAAAAAATCTAATTTTATTACATGATACCATTGAAAGCTAAAAAAAAAATAAAAAAAATAAATAGTATACAGTATGTCCTTCAATTTTCCTTTTCTGTTCAGTTACATTAGACCAGGCACCTGTAGCGCTCCAAGTTTTCAATATTCAGCCTTTTGGGAGCTAATTGCAGGGACTGAGGATAAATAGGCAGAAATATTTTCTAGCTGTGTACAGAGGGCAATGTACACAGAGGTATAAATGTGGCAGTTGTGCCTTTTCAGCTGTTTCTTAGTTACAATTGTTTTTGTTAATCCCATTTTATTAGAAGGGTACCCCGACAATAAGCTGATCACAATGGGTTCCGGGGGTGAGAACCACAGCGATCAGATCTATTCTTTTGGAGAACTTGGAAGAAAGTGTTTTATTTTGCAGCAGCGCTTCCACAGGTAATCTGAAGCATTACACTGTACCCATTGAAATAATTTAAATGCTGTTGCATAACATTGGCTCTCAGGAAACATTATACAGCTGTAGATGTCATCTTGCCTTAACCTAGTACTATACTTATAGAATACATTTACACAGCGCCACTGGGACAATCATCTAGTAAGTAATCTCCCATGCACGTTGTTTTTTGGGGTACAATGTTGCAGCACCATAAAGCAGAGCAGTCATGAAATTATACTAATATTACTGTATGAGCCAAATGCGTTGTTACCTCTGTTCTTAGGTGCATGCATTACCATATTCCAAATATGCAGAAAAATACAGACAAAATCGGGACACCTGCATTTTACAAGTCAATAAGTTCTTCAGTTTCTTATTTATATCTGTATTTGGACAAAGAATGGTGGATAACCAATACGGACACGGTTACAGTTGTCACCCAGCTTTCTGAGATTCCAAAAATACAAAGCTTAGATATAGGCTATTATACCCCTCCTTATCACTGCATAAAGTGGCAGATTTCCCATTGAGAAGTCTAGGAAAGCTTGGTGGCACTCCCTATGGGATCTGTAATGGTGGCCATATTGTTGGTCACCCGGATTTCCCAGAAATAGATATAATTAAAAATTCATGAATAGATTTTCAAGGCTCTGTTCACATTAGTGTCATGGGTTTCACTTATAACTTTAATGGGGTCTGTCTGGATTCCGGTATTTTTGACGGGAAGGATATCGCTGCTGAATGCACTTTTCTTTGTCAAAAAAACCCGGAAAGACTGACATAAACCCAGAAAGGATCACCCGAATGCAGATGTGAAAAGAGCCTAACAACTTGTTGAGTTCAACTCAATGAAATATTTACTGTTGGAACAGAACGCCGTATTTCCCATTGAAATCAATGGGCAGATGTTTGTAGGCGTTCTGCTTCCGTTTTTTCAGCCGTTTTTCGGGACATTTGAACATACCATTACGATTGACAGATCCGTCATAATTGACTTATAATGGGGGTGTCAGATTTCCGTCTGGTATCCGTTTTTTTACAAAAAAATTTCAGAACAAAATTGCGCAGCATGTAATGCTATTCTGACTTTCAAAAACGAACGGAAACCTGACAAAAAAGAATACAAGTGTGAACAGTGAAGTTTTTGTAAATACATATGCCGTCATGCATTATAAAACACACATAATATAGATGAGAAATAATGACCTTTATTACAAAAAAATAAAAAATAAATGTATGTTTAATATATATTTTATTGCATATTAGGATACCTGTGGCACATCCGGAAATCTAGTACTGTAATACATTTCTGTACAAGCCTGTGCATGTATTTACTTCTAGCAGTGGCGAGCTGTGCAGCATTTCAGGAGTTAAGTTTCAAAGAGCGGACATGTAAAATCCGGTATGTTATATCTCCTCTGACTGAGGCAGACAGATCAGCAAAGCATGAATTGTAACTCTCCATAGAGCCATCTGCTTACAATTCATTACACTGTCTTGTTCCATGGGAGAGGATTTCAAGCCCACAGCGGGGCATTTGTCCACAGCCGAAATGTGAGGGAGAGTTCAGAGTTTGACAGACTCACGATACACACAAAAATACTGCTAAACTTTAGCATTTTTATAGGGGGTGTGTGATCCTTACTCACATCCATTTACATTCTCTCCTCAGCTTATACAAGGTATCTAGAAATGAGTTACAGATGCTGTGGGGATCATGTACCGAGCTGAACGCACCATGAAATACTGTGTTAGTACTTTATTTGTTAATTGAATTCTAAAAGAGTGCTGTAACTTTTCCTGAAAACTTTATGTATTCCGGAATTCACTCTGTTAAAGCCAAACGCCAGACTAAATAGAAAAGGTTATGTGTGACTACAGTTAACCCCGGTACCCCGCTCCCCACACTTATAGGGATCCAGAGAAATAAGTGTTTGGTGGGGTCTTTCCACGGTCCGTATGCTTATCTATGATACAGAGGGTTTTTCCAGAGCTTTCACAAAAAAGCTTTATAGGGTAGTTAAAGACGACAGGATAGCTAAAGAAGCTCTACAGTATATGGTACCTACCAAATAGCTCCACATATCTTCGTATCCTGGTCACTTGAGAAGCGACATGGGGGAAGGACGCGTATTGGGAAAAACGTCAGTCCCATAAGATCACTGGGTGGCCATAAATTGGAACTCCCTCTATAGTCCTGAATAAAGGAACTCGTGCACGCAGGTGGTCTGACCTCTTTTGCTCTGATTGAAGACCTCCATAAGTCTGACTCTCCCATCAGGAAAAGCCATTGAGGTCACAGTCAATGCACATGCCCTATAACAAAGGCTGGTCGGAGCCAAAGAGTCTACCTGTTTTCCTAGTGCTGGTGAGTGCTCGCCCAATGTAATCTTGTGCCTTAATGACGTGTCAAAGGTTTGAAAAGTGAAGACCTTATTTAATCTTATGTTGACTTGGACACCTACATTATTTTGGAGTGAACAGAGGAGTATTACTGTGCGAGTCAGACAAATTTCAGAAGCAGCTGATATTTCATTGTAACCCAAAAATTGGTACTGATAAGACTGGAGCGAAGGAGGACATTGGGGTTTACATTTGGACAGGGTGACTTCTTTGCCACATTTTGGGTACAATCATGTAATGGAATCACGTAATGGAAGGACTGGATGAACTAGTGTGCATGAAGCCTAAAGCATCTTGCTTAGTGTTATTTCAATGGTCTTTAACCTTACATAGCACAGAGAGAGAAAGAGATTAAAACTATATGGCCAAAAATATGTGGACACTCCTCCTAATTATTGAGTTCAGGTGTTTGTCACGTCCACTGCAAAAAGGTGCATAAAATCAAGCACACAGCCATGCAATCTCCATACACAAACACTGGTAGTAGTAGTATGGATGATACTGAAGAGCTCTGTGACTTTAAACATAGCATGCCACCATTGCCACCAGCCAGTTTGTGAAATTTTTGTTCTGGTGATCTACCCCGGTTATGCGTAAGTGTTATTATTGTGTAGTGAAGGTATCTGGCAGGAACAGCTCATCCACAAACCCACAGAGTGGGGTTGCTGAGTGTTGAAGTCTGTGGCACGTAAAATTCACGTATGTTCTTTTGCATCACTCACTACAAAGTCCCAATTGACAGCAGCACAAGAACTGTGCATTAAAGGGGGTTTCCCATGAGGTACATTTATGACATATCCACAGGATATGTCATAAATGTCAGATAGATGCGGGTCCCACCTCTGGGACCTGCACCTATCTCTAGAACGGGGCCCTCTAAACCCTGTTCTAGCCTTGCCTGCTATCGCTGACTCCTGGGCACTTTTTGACTTTATGGTCGGGAGTTACGAAAACAGCGTAGCTTGCCGAGCTACGCTGTTTCCGTAACTCCCATAGTAGTGAATAGCAGTTACGGAAGCAGCGTAGCATGCGAGCTACGTTGTTACCGTAACTACCATTCAGTTTTATGGGGCTTACGAAAACAGGGTAGCTCAGCAAGCTACACTGTTTTCACTTTCATGGTTGGAAATCGGCCGACACACACAGAGGTAGAATGGGGTTTAGGGGTCCCGTTCTAGAGATAGGTGCGGGTTCCAGAGGTGGGACCCGCATCTATCTGACATTTATCACATATTCTGTGGAGATGTCATAAATGTCCCTCGTGGGAAAACCCCTTTAAGAGCTCCATGAAATGTCTTTCATGGTTGAGCTGCTGCACACAAGCCGAAGATCACCATGAACAATGCCAAGCGTCAAATGGAGGGGTGTAAAGCACGTCGCCACTGGACCCTGGAGAAGTGGAAACATGTTCTGTGTAGTGATGAATCGCTTTTCACTATAAGGAGGAATATATGGAGGAATCTGGGTTTGGTAGATGCCAGGAGAACGTTACCTACCAAAATACAAATGCCTGTAAAATTTTGTGGAGGAGAGATAATGGCCTGGGGCTGATTTGCAGGGTTTGGAACCCTTATTTCCAGTGAAGGGTATTAGTAACGATACAACATACCAAGACACTTTAGATAATTGTATACTTCCATCTTTGTGGCAACTGTTTGGGTTCGGCCCTTTCCTGTTCCAGACAGTGAAGCGAGTGGTCTGCACAGATCATTGACCTCAACCCAATGGAATACCTTTAAGATTAATAGAAATGCTTTTTGCAAGCTAGACCCTCTAATCCAACATCAGTGTCTGACCTCACAAATGCTCTTTTGACTGAATGTGCACTAATTCCCACGGACACCCTCCAAAATCTAGCAGAAAGCCTTCCCAGAAGAGCTAAGACTGTTATAGCTACAAAAGGGGGTCTAACTCTATATTAACACCCATAGTTTTGGGACTGGGATTATTTAGGTGTAATGGTCAGGCGTCCACATATTTTTAGCCAGATAGTGTACAGTACATGCAGTACTTCAGGCTCTGTCCATGGTGCTGACAAGAATCCTCCTCTCAAAGCCATTGCTTTGAGTAACACAAATATAACTCAGCTATTGTCTATCTGAATGCTGTAGACATACAGTACTAGTTCTAGAAAAAAAAGAAAGTATTGAGCACTAAAAATGTAAAAAATTTATAATTTACATAATTGACGACGGCGGAGATCCTGTGGCTGTATGTGCATGTTATTTTCATTTATACATCTATAAAGTGGAGACTATCCACGCATTGTGTACATTACAAGTCCGACCTAAGACGTAGACCATTTGCACAAAAGTCTAGACGGTTAAATATTTTTTTTACAAAGAAAACCAAGGCTGACACTGATTTCTGCCGCGAAGGTGACAGTGGATCTGCTCGAGGATTATCCCTATTGCGGAATCCGCAAAAAATAATGATCTGTGCAGATTTTTTCCTGAGAACGTAAATGGGGTATAAAATACCCTATTCACTTGCATTGCATGTGGAATTCTAGCGGATCTGATGAGGATGTAGGCGCCTAAATCCTCATCAGTTTCTGAATGTGTGAACATCGCCTTATTCTCCTGGATTGCGCATGGAAAAGCTGCGGATTAGCCCCATTAAATGACAATGGGGATACATCTCGTGTGGATCTGCCGGGACATCCGCTTCAGAAACGTCCACTCCCAAAAATAGGAGCACGCTGTAAGAAAAAGGCTGGTATGGCATAAATGTCAGTGTCAGCCTCGGATTTCTGCCGTGGAGTTTTTGTAAAATACACATTAGGATTCGTCATAGGCAAATAATGAACATGTGAACACAGCCTTAGAATTATTTACAATGTACCAGTCCAGGTCATGAGTATCACCAGATACAGGTAACTTGATTTTAAAACAATCTTGTTTCTCAGGTTTATGTCTTACACAATGAAAGATATGAGGACTTCTTAGGAAATTGAAATCATATTGTTCTACTGGTTCACATGAGAAATCCATTGTACTCATTACTTGTGTATACTGCACCTCTCCTATATATCTCGCTTCTTCTCTTCTATCCTTACATTTAAGCATTTTCCAGCTTCTTGCATCTATTCTGCTATCATGACCTTGAAACTGTAAACCAGCTGCTCCAAAGTCCTATTTTATACCATGTTCCAAAACTTTTTATGGCAGATGTTTGAGCGGAAGCAGCGGGTATATTTTTGTATTAAGACAAGCATTAAAATGTTCCGATGGCTCCTTCTCTTATCTGATGTCCACAGCGTATGATTTAACGCCAGCTTTCAAAAATGGAAAATATAAATGGAGAGTGAATTCTTTTTAGACGCTCTCTGTGGCTTGGCTTTTAAAACGCATCTTTGGGATTTTTCTTTATGAACCATGGTATTACTCCTGACCTTGAAGCTCGCGCTGTATCTCCAGATATGGTATCAAAAGCACATTTTCTTCTGCTGGTCTGTCTCCAGCAAGGACGCCTGAAAGGCACTATTTGTCAGGACTTTCCAAAAAAAAAAAAAAAAGATTTCTGATATGTTTAATGCCCTGTGTCAGGAGAAATGATCAACTCCCTTCTTTTAAAGAAGTATATATGTGAAATGTTACATTTTCAGAAAAGTGCATGATTAAAAATTATTTAACAGGAAATTATTTTTCCACCTTTTTGTTGGATGCGCTGCGGCCAGCTGTAAACCATCAATACTAATGCATATAATGCCAATGCAAGTAAAGTGGTGCCCACATGTTACAGACACGGACCCAGTATTGTTTACTGATGATAATCAGGTTTCATTATAAACATTTATTAATCTTAATGCTTATCCTATTCTTCCTTTTTCATGAGTAGAATGCCAATAAAAACTGACAAATACCAAGGCAGAGAAGGAGAAACAGAGATCATAAAGCCCATAACATTTGTCAGTGTTCACATATTAAATACAAACCAGGCTAAGAGTGAATGTAAAATATTACAGCTGGAGATTCAGAGAGTATTTCCACTTTTAATGTATACATATACGCTGTTCAGCCATAACATTCAAACCAGTGACAGGTGAAGTAAATGACATTGATTATCTGGTTACAATGGTGCCTGTCAAGGGGTGGGATATATTAGGCTGTAAGTGAACAGTCAGTTCTTAAAGTTCATGTGTTAGAAGCAGGAAAAATGGGCATGGGTAAGGGTTTAAGCGACTTTGCAAAGGGCCAAATTGTGATGGCTAGACGACTGGGTCAGAGCAGGTCTTACAGGGTGTTCCAGGTATGCAGCGGTTAGTAACTACCAAGTGGTCCAAGGAAGTACAAGCGGTGAACTGGCGACAGGAACATGGTCGCCCAAGGCTCATTGATGCATGTGGGGAGAGAAGGCTAGACCGCCTGGTCCGATCCCACAAAAGAGCGACTGTAGCACAAATTTCTAAAAAAGTTACTGCTGGTTATGATAGAAAGGTGCCAGACCACACAATGCATTGCAACTTGCTGCGTTTGGGGCTGGGTAGCCGCAGACTGATAAGAGTGCCCATGCTGATCCCTGTCCACCAGCAAAAGAACTGGACCATGGAGCAATGGAAGAAGGTGTCCTGGTCTGATGAATAATTTTTTCTTTAACCTTAAGTGAAAGACCAGGTGCATGTGCGTCGCTTACCTGGAGAGGAGATGCCATCAGGATGTACTATGGGTAAAAGGCAAGTCGGCGGACACAGTGTGATGATCTGGGCAATGTTCTGCTGGGTAACCTTGGGTCCTGGCATTCATGTGGATGTTACCTTGACTTGTAGATCTACCTTAACATTGTTGCAGACCAAGTACATCTCTTCATGACATTGGTATTCCCTAATGGCACAGACCAATTTCAGCAGGATAATGCGCCCTACCTCACTAGAAAAATTATTCAGGAATGGTTTGAGGATCATGACAAAGAGTTTAAGGTGTTGACTTGACCAGCAAATTCTCCAGGTCTTAAATTGATCGACAGTGGGTTATCCTGGAAAAACAAGTCTAGGATCTTCATTTCCTCTCATGTGGAAGAACTCTTAAAAAAGACATAGTCCGCACAAGCAACATTTTACAGTGATCTATAGCTGCTAAGAATCATTTTTCAAAAACTGAGAATGAGGTTCTTAGTACACATTTTGGTTAAACTGTATTAGTCCACTTGCCAGTTCACTGCAACCCATTTTAAGTGAGCCCCTAACTTGTTGGGTGTCTGACTGCAAGGCAACCAATGCTGCTGCTACACCCCTTCACTACGGGCTATATCTCCTCACAGGCACAGCACCACAACAACAGGGACCACAGCCAAGCCCTGCATATACGATACAGATCCTGAATACAATGTTAATTGGGGCATGCATACTCACATTTTTATATGGCAGTAAAAAGAATGCTCTATAGGATGACATAGCTAATAAGATAAGACTATATTCTCTCCTTGAAGACTGTTTCCAATCCTGGTAGGTTAATACAGTCTGATATGCCACCCAATATGGAACAATTTTGCCCACAATATAGTGCACAATATAATTCCGTATTTCATTAAATATTATGGGTCGAAATGCACACGTACAAGAATCCTAACTTTTTTTACCGACTGTATGTTATTTCATGACAATTTCCCTTTACATACCAAAAATTCTGCTGGTTGCAAACTTCACTGATAGATATGTGACTTGTAGGTGCCTCTCAGCCTTCCAATCGTCCATGATTCTGGCAGGCACTAAGGAGCATTTGCCATGATCACGCGGTGCCGCTCGGTCAATCACTAAGAAGTGTACTTTAATTTTTACATAGTGTACTCTTTAAATCGGGGTCTGTCCTTATGACCGATTCCGTTTAACCTCTGTTTCTGGCTGTGTAACCCTAAGTCTATGGAGTGTAAACAAAGCGAGGGGCTTCATTTGTCACCTCACTATAAACCCAGATGACCTGGCCACTTGGGTTCACCCTTTTGTACAGAAAGCCTGAGAAAGGCCTCAGAAATGTCACCAGGCCTATCCTGTGGGAATAACGTAAATTATTCCCTAATAGATGCCTCTGTATATTATCATGTACTGACCTTTTGAGATATGCCAGTACACTATAATGAAAAAAATAATAATAAAAAGCTAGTGGGACAAAGAAAAAGTGTTGCAAAATAAAACAATGAGCTTTATAAATGTCTAATAAACATCACAAAACAGTATAAAAAGAAAGGTAGAATCACTTGTTTTTCTGCATTACCTTTACAATACATATGGCTGTCGGAATGTGGAGAGGAAAATAAGAAAATCTTCTTCCAAATTTGTAATTTACTGAATTTAAAAATATTAATAGAATAGTATGTGTCACACATGCAAAAGACCCGATTAGTAACCACCTCCTTCCCTGAGCACACTAAAACAAGGTTTTGGCTATCTGACACTGAACTGGGAGTGCACTGGAGGAGAAGATCTATTAGCCATCATTTTGAATAAGGATAAATTACAAATATTTCATTTCTACTAAAATGGGCTTTTATGGCCTAAGCAAAAAAATAAAGTGATCCCGAACAACCCCTTTAATGTATTTAAAATATGGCAGCTTTGTTCTTGTCCATGGGCTGTGTGTGGTATTGCAGCTCAGCCCGATGCGAGGTTGAGGTGCAATACCACACACAGTCCATAAACAAAAGTGGCGCTATTTCTGGTAGAAACGGCCATGTTTTTTAATCTCATACGAACCCTTTAAGAAATAAGTGTAAATATTAATTTAACGACCCTGTAACTAACTATTAATTAAATAAAACGAAAAAAGAGGTGATCGGTTCTCTTCAACACAAAATGAAAGATAAGATCATATTTTCTTTGCTCCATCCCCTCTGTCAGTTGTTCCTTCACTTTTACTTTATGTGAATTTTTACTACTATCAATATAGGTTATGCTGTAAAAATAATACGAGCAATGCAGTACAGTTCAGATGAAACAGACTCTTGCAATGAAATACTTGGCTTAGAATATGTTACTCAGAACCTCTCCCGCATTCTCCCTCAAACCGTGCCTGAGGCTAGTAGTGCCATCTTGCTTTTTCCTTCTCCAGCTTTTACTAGCAGAAGGTGGGTGCTCATAGGGTATGCGCCATGCTGGAATTTGAGAAGCGCGAGGGCTGCTGCTGATGACAGGTCACAGAGTACACCACCTGCCTGGGCAGACAGTGCACACAGCGGCACTATACCAGCTGGAGCCTAGAGATCTAAACAGATTTTCTGACATGGTATTTAGATGGAGGGCCAGTCTAGCGCATATAATATTAATTTAACTCTTTATAAATCTATTTCCTTCTAACTGCCATAAAATAAAAACAAGGGCACCATGATTGTTTGTATTTCACATATGTCTTCGTTTTTTTAATAAAACAAATTTTTAGTACTGTCTGATTTTATGCTTTGGATCGCCATATAACAATTTTCTCTAGTTTGGGGCATTGTGTAACATGGACCTAGATAATGGCTAATAGAGGAAGGGTTCACAAATGGTGACCTGCTTCTATTTCTTCAACATTCTCTAAGCAGACAATGAATCTTAAAGCCTACCTAACTTTTCAGAATATGTGTGTACATGAGGAATAACACTATTTCTGGCCATTGTATGACTTGTAAGCTGGATTTGTAGCAATTTTCCCCTCTGCAGGCTCTATCTCTAATTCTCAGTTGTTTCTGAGCGACTGGCTAAAGCCTAACAGCAATCATGTCTTCTATACACTGTACACATAGAAGAGGAGAATCCTACTCTCCTATCTCTAGCTATCACACATATAGAAGCTGCAGCAGCATGGAGGATATTATACATCAGTAATAAGCAGTGTAGCTGAGAATCCAGAACTGGGATGAGATCGTAGCACTTACCAGGAAGCTGCAGCACGTCTGTCTGTGTCTCTCATGCTTCTCCTCCCCCCTCTCCATAGACTTGTATGGGCAACATTTTTGTCTTTCTCCCACTGCTCCCTCCTCCTGCTCCATAGACTGGTATTGGCAGGCAGTGAAAAGACACTCCCCCACCTTCTGCAGTCCGTCTGTAACTAGTGACAGATTTTGCTTGACGACAAGGGGTGGAAAGCACATTACAGGAAGGGAGACACCTAGTGGCAGTAACTTCACATAGTATTTGCATGGATAAAGCAACTACATTTTAACAGTAAGTAAATACAATTTGATCTATATCAGGTATACTATTAGACTAGCGTAGCTTGTTTGAAAAGTTAGTGTCTTAAAAGTGCACTTATACGTGCCAACTCTTACTTTACTGGGGGACTGGTCCCCTGACTATTGCACTGTTTTGATGTGAACATGGTACAGTTATTACCGTTACATTTCTATTTCTACTCAATCTTGATGGATGGGAGGCTACCTCCTAATGATGTTCATATACATATATTTATATATTATATATTGTTATTATAATATGAAAGTTAATATATTGCACTGCGTGCAAATTTTTCTTTTTTGCAAATATGTGAAATGTTTTTTATACCGTTATATTTTCAAAATAAAAATCTTTGATAAAGAAAAAAAAAAGAAAAGTTAGTGTCAATTTAAAAATGTCAAAGAGACATGAAATACAATATTGGATCCAGTAACACTCCTCTTCCAACAGCCCAGTGGTTGCCATTAAATGCCCAAGGTGTCACGTAGGGTTTGTGGACCCACTGGGCCGTACCGCCTTGGCAGTATGGCAGCTGGCCAACAGGGCGCAGGTCAGAGTCTATAGTTCATATAGGGTACCTGTTGCAGCTCGGACAGTAGCAAAGCAGGCTTGGCTGGGACTAGGCAGCAGGTAGACATCAGGCATGGAGAAGCAGGACAGGCGTGGTATACAGCACAGCACGGCAACAGCTCAGCACGGCACTAGATCAGGATACAGGAACAGGGAACACTGGGAGCAGGAAACACTAGGGGACCATTTGCAAGACAAACTTGGAATACGACGACAACGCTCAGGCATGGGGGGATGGGGCTGGGACCTTCTTATAGCTCAGGGTGTTCTGGGAGCAATGAGCTATATATCCAACATGCGTGCGCTCTGGCTTCTTAAGTCTGGACTGAGCTCGCGAGCGCATCCTGGTGGTCACTGTGGAGCAGGACGGCCATATGTGCAGACATCTCTGGAGAGAAGGGCGTCGACTGGATGGAAGGAGTTCGTGGTCAGCAACCACGGACGTTACACAAGGGAACCTACTAATAAATCGGGGCATGTAGTAACTAATAAGGATTGTTGCCTACTGGGAGTTCCTTTCGATACATCACTTTCTAATAGAGATTTGCTCATCGACATCAAGATTTTACTCAAGTTTCTACAGGCTGAGCCCTGAAGTAGGAATTGGAGTTTCTAAAGTATCTCATTTTACTCAAGTGGATTGCCTGCTGTTATTTATTAAAATGCTAGATTTATTAACAATGTATGTCAGATTGTGAGTATATTTGAAGTCAATATATGCTGCAACTTTTATATCCCAAAGTCTGTTGTCTTAAAGTAAATCTCCATCTTTTAACACAATTTTGTTTTTGGGTCCAAAATTCTGTTGGAATTAACTCCTTAATATATCTTTATATCGGTCGGGACTCAGATACGGAGCTCTAAATTCCCTGCATAAATCTAGAGTTTAATATGAAGTAATATGCCCATCATTATAACTCCCATAGGAGTGGTCATTGGTTACCTTAGGCTCCTGAATGGTACATTTACCTAGTTATACAGGGATATATCCCCTACTGCCACATAACAGGTAGATTTGCTATTCAGGAACCTTGAAAAACAGGATGACAACTCGTATGGAAGCTGTAATGTAGGCCATACTGGTCATCCAGGTTTTGTCAAAACAGAGGCCACTAAGAAATAGCTGAATTGAATATTTTACATCTTTAACTTAACATTAGAGAACGACTAAAGGACTTATATTAAAGGGGTTTTCCCATCAGGGACATTTATGACATATCCACAGGATATAAAAACTTCAGGACAGCATCCATATGGCAAAAAGTAGTAGTGTTTATTAACACATACAAAATATATAAATGACAAAGGCTACGTTTCGACCCAGCTGGTGCAAGTGAACTTAAATATACAATCTAAAACTTAAAACAGACAATCTCTGGTGGCATACAAGACACTCCTGATGGAGTTAGTGCTGTAGAAAATCTATTTATACAATATCCACAGGATATGTCCTAAATGTCAGATAGACGCTGGTCCCACCTATCTCTAAAACGGGTCCCGTAAACCCTGTTCTACCTTTTTCTATTCTCGCTGCCTCCCGCCACTTCCTGATTACATGGTCGGGAGTTATGGAAATAGCGTAACTCGCTAAGCTACGCATATGTCATAAATGTCTCTCATGGGAAAACCCCTTATTCAGATGAACGATTGTAAACTCATATGTGAAAAAGGCAGTTTTTTCCTGTCCGAGTCACACCCGTGTGGGACCCGTTTTTACGGATTCCTCATAGACTTGTCTATTGAGAGATCTGTGAAAACGGTCCTATTTTTTCACAGGTCCTTCACACAGTCCGTTAAAATTAAAACAACGACAGTGTGAATAGCACCATTGAAATACATGCAGCCGTGTGACGGCCGGTTAAAAAAACGTCCGTCACACGGACTAAATTTACGTTCGTCTGAATAAGCCCTAATAGTGATTAAAAAAATGACTTTCAAATAGTTACAAAAAAAATAAATCACAATCACACCTTAGACCACTGTAGATGTATATGGTTTTGCAGTGCAACCAGAAAAGTTGTGTATAACCTGCATATCTTGGGTCTTTTTCTTTTCCTCTGCTGGTTTCTGTAAACTTTCTCTCTCGCTTCTTGCTGAGTGGGCGGCTATTCATGGTGTCAAGTATCAGTTGTTCTGTGTGCTCAGACCAATCAAATGTCTCCTCCTAGGCTGCTCCTCCTTTCCCCCACATGTGGAGTGATAAACTGCAGCTGCATCTCCCTCCTCCCAGTCTATTATTTACTGTTCTACACTAGATGGATTTTTTCTGAGTGAGGTTTATGAACATTTAAAAACAGCCTGCAGAAGGGAAAGGTAAACTACATGTTGTTGGAAGATGCCATTTCACCCTAATAAGATATATTACAAAGTTTTAAGTATTCATATATACTACTAATTAGTGCAAAAATAATTATAACAATAGGTACGCTTTACGTTTCTATTATAAAGAAATTCTATACATTAACGGCTCATGCACACGACCGAGTGTACCGTCCGAGTCCCGTCAGTGATCCGAGGAAATATACGACATGTTCAATCTTTCCTCAGATCGGAGACTCGGACCATTTTTCATGGACCCGATTCACACATCAAAGTGAATGGGTCCGTGAAGACTATCGGGTGCCACTCGGATGCCATCAAAAACGGCCCGAGTGGCACAACGGTCGTGTGCAAGAGGTCTTAGGTATAAAGTAAGGAGAGGATATGTATATAGTTCACATGTTTATGGTTAAACATATGTAAACAAACACTGCTCCCCCTCCTGTAGCCGTGGTTGCCTGAAATTAGTTCTTGGGGGGAGATGGGGGGACCAAATTACACGTGTTCTCTTTGTTCAGCATTAATTACCTAAACCAGTGATTCCTAACCTTATTACCATGAAGGAACAGCAGACATTTTTTGACACTCCCTGGGAAATCCCAACTACTCTTACCCCAAAGAAGCTTGGTGTAGGGGGATATATTATTGTACAATTCTTGCCCTATATTCTTGTCCAGATTTGTTGGCTGCTTTTCCAAGGATCTTTGAGCAGAATGAAATTAGTCCATCCCTACTGTGAAAGTAACGGCTCTTCCTGTTGCTTTCTAATGAGGAGCTCTGGTTGGGAAACACTGACCAAACAGTTATATAGCAGAGAGGCAGTAACAATATCCAGCAGTGTCTGTGGATGTTCTGCTTTCATATCATAAGGTATAGCTAGCAGGGGAGGGAAAAGCTTTGTTAGTGCCCAAAGTGGTGGTTTCAGAATGTGCCCGGCCACCCTCATGTATGCAGAATCATTCATTTAATTGTCTCCTGTTGCCCCTTTCCCTGCCAATCATTAATGTTCTCATCATACAGGGAAACACTGATTGGCACAAAAATTAACTTTTTTTATTAATCCATAAATTGGGCCCTATACCTCAATGACGCCCTAGGCGACTGCCTACACCGCCTACCCCTTGTTCATCCCCTGATTTCTAGTGTATTACTACTCCACCATTCCTCTACCATTTACTTTGTTATTCTATAAATACATATTCAATAAGCATCATAATCTATGCGGCTGTTTGGAAGAGTTGAGCGCTTGATGTGAGACTTCTCCCCCAAATCTTTTAGGTTTTCCACTGCTGAATTAAAATAACTGGCATGACAATTCCTGTGAACATTTATAATAGCTGCCAAAGTTACTTTCTTAAAAGTCAGTCTGCGGCATTTTCAACTGTCTCAGGAGGGTAGGCAGCAGATAATTACATATACAGAGCACAGATCCTTAAAAAATAGCTGTAAACATTACTGTTCTGCATATAAAAGACCAGCGAAACAAAAAGATGGACAGACGGTATGGCAAATGGGCACTTATCGGCCATCATAATGTTTCTGTGACGTGAGGATAATGCTTTCTCTTTCAAGCCAGAAATTACAAGTGTAATTCTGATCTTCCTACATGCGAAATGTGAGGCTTTGTCTTTGTCAGGCAGGAAATCCTTTTAATAACCGCACACAGACGCTGTCAGGAGCTTTGAAACATATCGCTCACTGACGATCAATGCTTTGTATTATTTGCTAAGACTGAAAGTCAGAAGCATTTTAATCTCGCAGGATTCCAGCTCCCCACATTATAAATTTCATATTATGGTTAATAATTGTCAGCCGAGACTGGAAATATGTGAGCTGATCAATATCGCACTTTGGAATTAATCGTTGGAAAAAAGGCTGAGCGGCTTCCCGGTGAATGATGGATTTTATTTAAATGGGATTCATTTTGCAAACACCTATTTTTTGATTAGACTTGGGATCAGCATTTGTTATGAACTTTTTCAAATTATACTTTGTGTTAAAAGTGAGGCCTATATTTCATCGGAGCTCTTTAAATGTCGCTTTGTGTGTGTTTTGGGAAAATGATCTTCGGAGGCTAGATTGTAATGGAGCACTCAGTATGTGCGCTTGTTATTAATTGCAGGTTTTTTAGAGCAAGAGACAGGAATGATATAGCCTCATGCGAATCAATTGAAGGGTATGTATCATTATGGTGATAGTAATAAGTCATATGTGAAGCGTTCTATTCCCGAAAAAGATGTATGCAGTGTCGCACAGGATTCTGGGAAGTTTGAGACAGCTGGGTTACGGGCATAAAAAGAAGAACTACCAACTTCTTGGCTTATACATCCAGACCTTCGCCTTTGACTTTTCGCCATGTACTGACTAGTGGTGGCCTGACGTCTTTTGAAGCGCTTGTCCCGGAACTGGAGAGATCACTGGTTGGGCGGTGGGATTTTTTGAAGATGCAACATTTCTACACTGCTAATAAGACGAGGCTGTCTTTGCATAGGGACCTGACTCCAATGGAGCAGTTATGTGTTGCTTCATCTCACCCAGTTAGAACTATCTCCCTCATTTATAATTTTTTACAGGATTTAAGTAATGATGTTCCTCCATCCTTTGTGAAGGGGTGGGAGATGGAGCTTACTTCGCCCCCGTCACCGGCTGACTGGTCGAAAGCATTTGCCCTGTGCCATAGATTCTCTATCTCTTGTAAAGACCAAGGAAACTAATTACAAGATATTGTCTAGGTGGTTTGGGTTTCCAGCATTGCTTCACTCCTTCTATACCTGATGAATGTTGGCGGTGTAGTGGTGTGGGGGGAACTATGTTACACATCTGGTGGGGATGCCCGTTAAACAACACATTCTGGTCTACCGTAGCGGCCTGATACACAAGATCACAGGTCAGGTGCTTCCCAATACCCTGGAGGTGTTGCTACACGAAAACCCTGATTAGATTCCTGTTGATCGCAGCACACACGGCTATTCCACATTTATGGAAGACCAGTAGCGTGCCGACCATTACTGAATGGTTCCAGGAGATACTGCATCTGCAGTGAATGGAGGAGGCAACACAGGCCCATCATACGAACTCAAGATAAGGCGGGGTTGGTCTGGCAGGAATGGAGGGAGTTCTGTGAGTCAGAGGATTATTTGATTTATGCCTAGGTCCCACGGGGGGGGGGGGGGGTGGTTGTAGGAGGGGGCACGCCCTGTTTTGAGGGGGAGGTAGCTGGACTGGAAGGGGGGGGATCTGCTTGGTCTGATCTGTCAGACGGTCCGTGGGTTCTCTTGCTATGTTACATATTTTATCCTCTCTCTGATGCGGAGTGTGGATACCAGTTCATTCTGCTGTATAGTGGTCCGGATGCCGAGTGTCGTGGTGCCCACTGTGCTGAATGCATGGTCAGTATTGCTTATTTTGTATTGATCTGTGTCCTGATATCCAGGTATCTTGTTTATAATATTGTCTTCTCTTCTGCTGGAACAGAAGAATGCGGTGCATTGTGTTCGGAAGTGTTATGTGCATAATACTTTTATTTTATCTTTATTTGGCTCTTTTTTTTTGTTTTCTCCTGCAATACATGTATGATGGTTGAGTATATTTTCTGTTTTAATGTATAAAATTTTTCATGAAAATATAAATAAAAGAATGTTTAAAAAAAAAAAAGAAGGACCGCTGTGCTTTTGGGGTTGCCGGGCAAGAATAAACTTTTAATGATGCTGCCTAAGAACAAATGTTCATACATTTTGCCGAGCAAATGGACAACAACGAAAAATGGCTTCATATCTATTTATGTAAAAATGAAGATGTAACTTCATTCAGCAACCAGGTAAGTTCCTGGCTTTCTCTGGAGGTGCGCGGGCATCCTTAAATGCCCCCATTAAGGGAAGAAGCTGGTCAATTTTCAAGATGCATCCACTTTCACGAGATGCACCTATTTAATACTTGGAAATCGAAGGCCTAACACACACCATATTACGGATTCCATACCGTACCTCAGTGTCCCTTCATCACAAACTGGTTTCATCTCAAAGATACATAATTGTGGCATGCCCCATCGCATGCCATATTAAATATATAATCTCTCCTAGAAGCATTGCCTCACGGACGTGCCATCTGGTGGCACACTGAGGTCTATAGGTCCGTAATATGGAACTGTAGGGACACAGTTTACTTCTTAGCCGTGTGCATTATGCCTAGCAGAGTATAAAGGTAGTTTTACATGGACAGATATTGCTATACAGCTTGTCGATCGCCACCCTTTAAACGGAGCAGGAATCATTTAGAATGGGGACTACCAATCATTACTATGATCGCTCGTCCCCATGCATCATGTCGTAAGCACATTTCCTTGTTTACAAATGTGCTACTGACTCATGATCATTTTTTAGCTGCATAAAAGATGCGATAAGCTGATGTATGAGCGTTTCCCCGATCTTCGGCTGATTGTTGCCCTGTTTACACGGGCAATGATCGGGAACGAGTGTTCATTTGAACGCTAGTTTGCCCGATCATTGGCTCGTGCAAAACGGCCTTAGGTCTACAAGTTTTTTTTATTGGTATAATGTCTGATCTCCACGCACCCATCATAGTTGCTGCTTTACATGCGACATAGACACTGTCTTCACTCCAGTTTCTGGGACCCAATGCATGTGACCTGACTACTCTCCTTTGCTTAGGATTAAAGCCTCATGCACACGACCGTAGCCATGTGCACAGCTGTGATTTTCGGTTCAGCTGGCCGCGGAATATCACCCGCGAGACACCGGTAAATCGCGGGCCATGCACTTTATTTTCTATGAGCCTAGACCGCAAAACACGGCCGTAATAAGACATATTCGTTCTTTTTGCGGTCCAGGCTCCTGCACGGACCGTGGAAACCACGGTCATGTGCATGGGCCCATTTAAATAAATGGGACCGCAATTCATCCGCTGATTTTTGGGGGAATTGCGGCCGCAAAAGCACGTTCGTGTGCATGGGGCCTTAGGCCTACAACTTGTAACTAGATTTTGCTCTTGCATCTCGATGACCTTCACCTTATTTTTTACTCCACTTTTCTATGATCTCTGGAAGAGTTCCTCAATTCATTGTTTTCTTGAGCTATTAACTCGAGATAGTTTAAGAAAGAGATAACATGCAACTAATCCAATTTGTTCTTGGAGTAGAATCTACAGGTCCACATTGAATTACTGTGTCAATAGTTTTCCCTCCGCCAATAATGAATTATAGGTAATTTTGTTAGCTGGGGTGGTAACGTATGGCATTGCTGTATGAGTTCTTATACTGATAACGACACACCTAAGAACCAACGTAGACCGACCGCTATCCTAGCCGTCAGTGGTTAAAGTGTGTGCTTAAGCTTAGCCGGCAGAAGCAGGAATAAAAAATTGAGGAGCCCCCCCGACATGTTTCGTTACTGCTGTAACGTCCTCAGGGGAAATGGGGCTAAAGGATAGGATAGCGGTCGGTCTACGTTGGTTCTTAGGTGTGTCATACCAGTGCATGTGCAGCTGTCTCGCATACGTTTACCCGGCAATAAAGCAGTGATAATTTTAATCGTTATGTGGTCTGTCCTATTGCTATATATGGCACATTAAAGAATTTACTTTATTTATTATTTATCTTTATGGTAGTTGGAAAACAGGGTTTTTTTGCCTAACGGCAACGAGTTAGTATTGTGTATTGCGCCCACCAACTGCCTAGGATCTTTCTCATTTTTGCTAGTATATAGTTATACTGATAACCACACTTCATCATTTTCATCCTTGAAATCTCATAATCTTGAATTTCCTCCATATCCTAAGTGAACCTACAATAAGTATATGAAGAAAAGTCAAGCATCTTTTTCTTACGAGCACGAATCTTCCAAATTCTTCATGACCTTCCTACCAGCAGTACTTTCTTGATCCCGCAGCACTTTGTGTTTCAAGGGTGCGTGAGTAGGCTTCCACGCCAACGTATAAAAAATGGGAACTCAGTTCTCCAAGGTATTATGCAATAAGTGATATTTTATTTCACATATAGCAAAAAGTAGTAATCCCAAAATAGGTTTAATGTTTCGGTCTATACATTCGAGCTTCTTCAGACATAACAAAATTAATATGCACAGAGATAAAAAAAAAAGGAAGATCAAATCCACAAATATATACATTCAATATTAATCTCCCCTAGGCTTAGGTGGAGATAAATAAAAGTTCACATACTGGTATACAGAAGTTTATCTATAGCTAGATCTGTTTTACAATGTATGGATCATTTTGAAGAATACATATTACAAAATGCGTTTATGGGAGAGGAAGACACGGAGAGTAACTGAGATGTGACATTGGTACAGAGCACACATTGAAATGGTTACTAGTAATAAAGCAGTAATGAGGTTTAAGGAAAAAAAACGGAACTGTATATCCTACAATACGTTGTCAGTAATTACTGAAATGAATAGAATGATAGTACTAAAAAAAAAAAAAAGAGTAGATATCTCTAAATTGGTCCACATAGTGTACTCCGACTGGCATAGTATTAACAGTGTGTCAATAATAAAGTCAAGGGGTATAGAGAGTATTTCAAAGTTATGTATAACTACAACAAACATCCCCTTTAGCAAGTCAAGACTTACTAGTGCATACAATCTGTAACTATATGTGGTAACAGAGCAATATAGTCAGTATAGTCTGGACTGGCCCCAAAAGTGGGTAATAACCAGTCATAGTCAGGTCCTGGATGTAAATGCTGTTTACCGGATTACGTCCGTGGATAAGGTTATACGGGGCTTGCGACCTCGGTCGCTGTTAGGTAATGGCGCTCTCCAGGTATGCACCAGTGTGCTATATATGGATCAGGTCATGTGACCGCTAGCAGGTGTTTAGATGTCGATTGCGTCAGTCCAGGTGTGACTCGTCTTGTTTGGGGCAGGATGAGATTGCAGCATATCCTCTAATAGGATAAAGGTTCTGTCCATCAGAGTTTGGGCAGGATGTGACTGCAGCATGTCCTCTGATAGGATAAAGATCATGTCCATCAAAGTTGTAGGACAGAACAACTCAATCTAGGTTTGTTAACCCCTCCATTCCTGTAGATAAAAATGGTGATGGGACCAATAAGTCCAAAGTGGAAGCATAGCTAGGCATGTTAGGATATGGTAATTACATTTTAAGCTTATACTAGATGTAGGATACACAGTTCATGTTGTATTAATACTTATACCACTAGTGGAATGGTCAGTATATAAGACTCCGAGGTAATTTTTTTCATTTTCTTACGCAGTTAAGTGGACTCTGAAAATAGGCGTAAACCCAGTATTAGCGCATCTGGAAAGATAGAGTTGTATGTTAGTTTGAAGTTCATGCTAAGGAAATATAATGCAAAGATCCAAAATCTATATTTATCTATACCCTCCCATAAGCACACGGAATGTGATATGGCATACGGTCCACAATATGAAAAGCAATTTGAAGCATATTTTACATGAAGCTCGAGATTTGATATTCTCTGTTTAATCCTAGGGGTTCTAATGATTGTAGTCGATGGATCCAAAAGGCCTCCCTAGTTTTAAGTCTTTTCATCCTATCTCCACCTCTGCACGATGCTGGGACGTGTTTTGGACTTGAAAGAAAATCTGCTCTAGAGTGTGTCTGTCGATAGAAATGAGCTGGTAACGGTAACAGGAGATTTTTTACAACGGATAGTGGACTTATCCTGTCCCTTACGTGTTGGGTGGTTTCACCCACATACACTAGGCCACAAGGGCATTTAATCAAATATACAAAGTAGTTGCTGTCATAGGGGAAGAACTCGTGAATCGGGAAACCTTGGCCCGTCTGAGGATGTCTAACTTTATCTCCTTTTAGAACATGTGAGCCCTGCATGCAGTGTCGACAGGGAAAAGTGCCCTTTTTAGGGGTGCGCAGAAACATCTGTCTTGGTACAGATATACTAGATCCCTCATCAGCTTTGATTAGCTTGTCTCGTAGATTTTTTGGGCGTCTGTTACATGGGAGTATGGGATTACCATAGGGGACTGTGGGATAAGCTTTCCCAAGGAGTTCCCAATGTCCCCTGATAATGTTGAGGATTTTACCTTTAAATGGATGATAGGTGTGTATGAAAGGTATTTGTTTATTCATTTCTCTCCTTGGTCTATATCTGGGTTGTTGGGCCTCTCTGAGTATGTGTGGTGGATAACCACTATGTAAAAATCTGTGAGTCATTTCTTCCATGCAAACTATTTTCTGGCCCGTCGTATCCACAATTCTATTCACTCTGTCGTATTGTGATCTGGGTAGTTATTTTATGGTAGTGGCAGGGTGAAAGCTAGAGTATAGCAGTAAACTGTTCCGATCTGTATCTTTAGTACACGCGACTTGGAGAGGGAGTCACGGAGATTGATTAATCTGGAACTTCACTGCGCCACCCTAGCAGAATACCTCAGAGTGAAGAGCATACTGAGAGGCTTACGCATGTCCACTCGGCCCACTATTTTCAAGGAATTCTAGCAAATCGAACAAATCCTAAATAAATGTTCTTTTGACCTCATGACCTTAACCATCTCTCATTTACAAGAGAAAATCACAATTACAAAAGAGAAGGTTGTCTCTGCAGCACAACAACTACAGACGATCTTAACGACGGAAGAATACCAAGCCCTTAAAGAAAGGGTTACGACATCATTGGATAATCATTGCAAGGAGACCGAAGCCAGCAAAAGGAAGAAATTCCTAAGAGAATCAGACGACTATTCACAGAATAGAGTCTATAAATGACAAGACTCATTCACTCGTTTTCGTCACCCCACCAGGGAACACTATACATGAACAGAAACCTCACAATCCGGTTCAGGCCGCGATGCACTATCCACTTACAACGCGACATCTTTTTTTAGGACAAATTGCTTTATACAACATAATATAGAATATATCAGGATCTCGTATACCAGTCTATCTCAATGTTTCTAAGTCAAGTACCCCCTACCTAAAATTACATTAAAATACCCCGAAGGTTATGATCATACAAAGCTGCTCTCATTAAAAGCACAGCATAAGTACAGTGCAAGCAGGGGCGGATTAAGTGTACCATGGGCCCCGGGCAGTCATAGGCCCCGGGCAGTCCTAAGGACGCGGATACAATTGGGTGAGAGGTCCCGCTTCACCCGGTTCTCTGAACCAGCTGTAATTTTAACAGCCGGTATGGGAGAACCAGGGCGAACTGGGCCCCCTTTCAGCCTCGGGTCCTGGGCACTTGTCCAGATTGCCCTCATTGTAAACAGCCCCTGAGTGCAAGTACCCCCTAGAGACAAGGTGTGTACACATTCCATAGATTGAGGACCTATGCCTATACTATACGTCAAGAAGCCAGAAAATGTTGTGGTCCATGATATCCGTATGGTTATTCACAACAAGGAATAGAGTGCAAAATTGTTCTTCATCTTCTTCCTGCCCACATGTATACAGCTCGGTAAAACAAAGCCAAGTCAAAATCTTTCTGTAACTATTCTTAATCACTGAAGTAGTTGAAGGCCTATAGGGTCAGGTCCATGGCTGCCTTGTCTATGTGGAGGCATTTCGCAGACGGGAATAAAGCAGCAGATGCTTAAACCTCCAGGCTGTCTGTTGACCTGCTTCATACTCAAATACTTGCAACAGCTGGTTACCAGAGAGACGTATTTCACAGATCTACAGGGAGCATTGCACCTGCTCTCTTCTCTGCTCTCATTACATACCTATGTTACAAGCCCTAGACCTTAGATGCCTACATCATAACCACACAAATCAGACAAAAGACCAAGCAAGAGAGCAGAACGTGTATACTGTAGAAACACACTAATAAGGATGGCATAACGTTCTACAAAAAGGGACAATGCAGAACATAAGAGAACATCATTCAAGTTTTAGACCACCTGTATTGTGGGTGAGGGTATCAAATTCACTGTAGCCCTAAGAGTTAAAGTGTCACTTCACCATACGTATTAGATAATTATGGGTGGCTGTAAAGTGTATGGGGGTGGCTAACTGCCCCATAATATTTTGCAGTCATAGTGCCAAGGATCCAGCATGTTGGATTGCAACATGTCCGATTCTTTGTTCCCCCAGAAGATAAGGTGTCTGGAGGTGGCTTACCGCCCTCTCCCTAAGCCATAAACATGCACACATTTTTGCTGATCCAACCGTGCATGTTTAGGTCGAACTAATCTTATGTGTATGACCAGATCAGAAAGCTTTCCATGTATAGGGAGAAATTCCCACCACACACAGTTCTCTAATATATTAGTTAAAGAGGTATTAAAAAAATTGGCCAGGGGTAGGAGGGATGCAAAAAAAAAAAAAAGAGCTGTTGCTCAATTCATGGATCCTTGTCGTTCCAGCGCCACCGTTTCATTTTTTCTCATCTCCCCGGTGTATTGACATAGCTGCAGCGATAATATGCCCGTATACCCACATGATCGCTGCAGCCAATCACAGGTCTCAGTGGGTACAGGATTGCTGAGGCCAGTGCTCGCTGAAACGACAGGTATCTGTGGGGTGTGTAATGGCTCTTTTTTTATGCATCCCTCCTGCATTGACCAATTTATTTTTTTTAAATAACATTTTATTGAGGTTTTACAGAGGGGCAATATTGGATTTACAATATGCGTAAGAGCCACAGTATACACAATACACAAGTAATTGTTAGAATTCACAATAAGAAGACAAGCGTTATCTCAATAATAGACAAATCAAATCATACAAACAGAACATTAACCCCTTCCCGCACCTTGACGTTAATGCACGTCAATGTGTGCAGGAAGTTCGCGCACCTTGACGTGCAGTTACGTCTGTGCTTTGACAGTTAACCGCCGCGTGGCGCTACACCGCAGCGGCGGTTAACTGTGCAGGGTATCTGCTCTGTATTCCCCGTTGCCGATCAGCTGCCCATCGCCGCTGATTTCGGCAGTTAACCCCTTAATTGCAGCGTTAGATTTTGAACGCCACAATTGAGGTGTTTAGCGCCGATCGGCAGCCCCCATGTGAAATCACGGGGGCTGGCGATGGTACCCATGGCAACCGGACGCCAGACAATGGCTTCCGGGCTGCCATGTACAGAAGCCTATGAGGACCAGCCGGAGGGTGGTCGTCGTAGGCTTCCTGTCAGTGTGACTGTTACGTCACAATGACAGTTGGAATACATTACACTACGTAGATAGTGTAATGTATTCCAGCAGCGATCAGAGCTGCAAGTCTAAGTGTCCTCTAGTGGGACAAGTGAAAAAAGTAAAAAAAAAGAATAAAAATGTTTTAAAAAAAGTGTAAAAATAAAAGTTATAACTGACATAAACAAGAACTGCTTTTTTTTCCTATAGTAAGTCTTTTATTATAGGAAAAAAAATGAACACGTAAAAAAAAAGTACACATATTTGGTATCACCGCGTTCGTAACGACCCCAACTATAAAACGATAAAATTATTTTTCCCGCACGGTGAACACCGCAAAAAAAATAAACTAAAAACAATGCCAGAATCACTATTTTTTGGTCACCACCCCTCCCAAAATATACAATAAAAAGTCATCAAAAAGTCGCATGTACGCCAAAATAGTACCGATACAAACTACAACCCGTCCCGCAAAAAAACAAGCCCTTACACAGCTTTTTTGACTGAAAAATAAAAAACTTATGGCTCTCAGAATATGGTGACACAAAAAATACATTTTCTAAATAAGTTATTTTATTGCGCAAACGCTGCAAAACATAAAAAAACGATATACATATGGTATCGCCGTAATCGTACCGACCCGCAGAATAAAGTATAATGGTCATTTATAGCCCAGGGTGAACGCTGTAAAAAATAAATAAAAATCATTGTCAGAATTGATGGTTTTTGGTCACCTTGCTTGCCGAAAAATGGAATAAAAAGTGATCAACAAAATGGCATGTACCCCAAAATGGTACCAATGAAAATTACAGATTGTCCCGCAACAAATAAGCCCTCACGCAGCTCCGGTGGTGAAAAAATAAAAAAAGTTCCAGCTCCCAGATTATGGTGATGCAAAATGTGCAGAGTGTTCCAAAAGCGGATAAGATCAGGCGCCATTTATAAGTGCGACACTGGCCACATATCTGCGGATTATTATTTATTTACCCCATTATTATACCCTCTTATTATGCCCCCGATGTACTCTGCCCAGCCTACATGTGCCCCCACATTATAAACTGAAATACCAGCAAAACGCCAGAGCTACTACCAAGCAAAATCTGCGCTCCAAAAGCCAAATGGCGTCCCTCCCTTCTGAGCCCTACAGCGTGCCCAAACAGCCGTTTACGTCCACCGATATGGCATCGCCATACCCGGGAGAACCCGGTTAATATTTTATGAGGTATTTGTGGCACAAACTGGGCACAACATATAGTGCACTAAAATGGCACACCAGTGGAAAATTGTAATTTTCACTCTGCACCATCCACTGCGCATTAAACCCTTCGCGCACCATGACTTAATAGCATGTCGTGATGTGGGGGGTGATATATGGAGCGTCTCACGCGCTGAGCCCGTGCCATACGCTGCGGGTGTCAGCTGTGTATTACAGCTGATACCCGGGACTAACAGGCAGAAACAGCGATCACGCTGTTACAGGAGCCTGTAAAAATGACAATATACTGCAATACATTAGTATTGCAGTGTATTCTACCAGTGATCTAACGATCGCTGGTTCAAGTCTCCTAGGGGGACTAATAAAATATGTAAAAACAAAAGTAAATAGTTATTATTAGTGGAAAAAAATAAATAATTATTTAAAGTCCAAAAAGAAGCCCTTTTCAAATTTTTCTCTAAAGTAATGTAAAAAAATACACAAAATTGGTATCGCTGCGTCCGTAAAAGTCCAAGCTATTACAATATACCATTATTGAACTCACACGGTGAACACCGTGAAAAATAAAGAATTTTAAACGGCAAAATAGCCGTTTTTTGGTCACCTTCGCTCTACCAAAAAATTTAATAAAAAGTGCTCAAAAAGTCTTATGTAC
The DNA here is from genome assembly GCF_050947455.1 of Rhinoderma darwinii. Taxonomy (NCBI): domain Eukaryota; kingdom Metazoa; phylum Chordata; class Amphibia; order Anura; family Rhinodermatidae; genus Rhinoderma; species Rhinoderma darwinii. The sequence continues at coordinate 21,940,616 of NC_134694.1, read as the reverse complement.
CAAAAAATGGTACCAATAAAAACTACAGCTCGTCCTGCAAAAAATAACCCCGCACACCCCTCTATTGTTGGAAAAATGAAAAAAGTTATGGCTCTCGGAATGCGGGGAGGAAAAACGAAAAAGAAAAACATGGATCAGTTCGGAAAGGGTTAATTACTTTCTAATGAAAAAACATTTATGACCACATGTGGGGTATAGCCGTACTCGGGAGAAATTACTTTACAAATGTTGGGGTGCATTTTCCCCTTTATCCTTTGTGAAATTTAAAAAATTCAACATTTTAGTGGAAATAATGTTGATATTAATTTTCACGGCCTAAATTCTGCAAAAGACGTGTGGGGCCTAAATGCTCACTATACCCCTAGATAGTTTCCCAAATGGGGTTACTTTTGTGGGGCTTCCACTGTTTCGGTCTCTCAGTGGCTTTGCAAATTCGACATGACACCCAAAAACTATTCCAGCTAAATTTGAGCTCCAAAAGCCAAATAGCGCTCCTTCCCTTCTAAGCCCCGGTGTGGGTCCAAACAGCAGTTAGTTTATTACCACATATGGGATATTTACGTAATCAGGAGAAATTGTTTTACAAATTGTGGGGTGCTTTTTCACCTTTATTCCTTGTAAAATATTAAAAATGTCTAAGTTCTTACAGAAAAAAAGTAGATTTTTACCTTTACAGACTAATTCCAATGAATTCAGCAAAACAACTGTGGGGTAAAAATGCTAACTTTACCCCTAGAAAAATTCCTTGAGCGGTGTAGTTTCCAAAATGGGGTCACTATTGGGGGGTTTCCACGGTTTTCATCCCTCCAGTGCATTGCAAACGCGACACGGCACTGAAAACTATTCCAGCAAAATCAGAAATCCAAATGGTGCTCCTTCTCTTCTGAGGCCTGCTGTGGGTCCAAACAGCAGTTTATTACCACATATGGGGTATTGCTATAATCGGAAGAAATTGCATTACATATGTTGGGGTGTTTTTCTACTTTATTCCTTCTAAAAATTAACAATTTCTAAGTTATTTCACAAAAAAAGAAGATTTTTATCTTCACATACTAATTCAAATAAATGTAGCAAAAAAACTGTGGGTTCAAAATGCTAACTATACCCATAGATAAATTCCTTGAGGGGTATAGTTTCCAAAATGGGGTTACTTTTGGGGGATCTTTACTGTTTTGGTATCACAAGACCTCTTCAAACCTGACATGGTGCCTAAAATATATTCTAAAAAAGGCCCCAAAATCCACTAGGTGCTCCTTTGCTTCTGAGGCATGTGTTTCAGTCCATTACCGCACTAGGACCACATGTGGGATATTTCTAAAAACTGCAGAATCTGGGCAATAAATATTGAGTTGCATTTCTTGGGTAAAACCTTCTGTGGTACAGAAAAAATTTATTACAAATTAATTTTCGGGAAAAAAAAAATGAAATTTGTAAATTTCACCTCTACTTTGCTTTAATTCCTGTGAAACGCCTAAAGGGTTAAAACACTTTCTGAATGCTGTTTTGAATACTTTGAGGGGTGCAGTTTTCAAAATGGGGTGATTTATGGGGACTTTCTAATATATAGGGCCCTCAAAGCCACTTCAGAACTGAACTGGTCCCTGAAAAAATAGGCTTTTGAAATTTTCTTGAAAATATGAGAAATTGCTGCTAAAGTTCTAAGCCTTGTAACGTCCTAGAAAAATAAGAGAATGTTCAAAAAACGATGCAAACATAAAGTAGACCTATGGGAAATATAAACTAGTAAGTATTTTGGGTGGTATTACTATCTGTTTTACAAGTAGATACATTTAAATTTAGAAAAATTCAAATTTTTGCTAATTTTCTCTAAATCTTGGTTTTTTTGACAAATGAATATTGCATTTATCGACCAAATTTTTTCCCTAACATAAAGTACAATATGTCACGAGAAAACAATCTCAGAATCACTTAGATAGGCAAAAGCATTCCGGAGTTATTACCACATAAAGTGACACATGTCAGATTTGAAAAATCGGCTTCGTCCTGAAGGCCAAAACAGGCTCAGTCCTGAAGGGGTTAAGGAATTATGAACATCATGTTGTATGTTCTCATCACAGGCACCAAACGTCAAGGGGGAGGGGGTAGAGAAGGAGGGAAAAGAAACGCTCAAGGAAAGAGGTCTCCAAGAACATCAGGCCTAGTGGCAATGTTAGAAATTAGTCCCAGACTAGAAGGGAAGCAGAATATGAATCGACATTATCAAACACAGGAGGGTCTGCACACCAAAGGTGTTGAAAGGAGTCATTTTTACAGAACGCAAACCAGGGTGCCCAGATCTTTTGGTATTTGGCATGAGAGTGATAGTCAAGATGCGAGAGCTCCTCCATTCTCGCAAGCTGGGCTCCCTTCCTAAGCCAGTGGCTTATTGGTGGCACAACCTCGGACTTCCAATACAACGGTATCAGAGATTTGGTGGCCGCGAAGAGTTGTAACCATAGCTCCTTAGGGGCCCCCCTAGGGAATGTTGGCCACATGTTTAGGAACACTACTCGAGGGGAACATTGACCAATTTTTTAAATAACTCGGAGAACCCCTGTAAAGCTCACCTAAAATGAAGCTACTTCTTAAAGTTTTAGTATATAACAATTCTGGAGTATCTGTGTTATTTCTTTATAATTATAAA